>NW_025961461.1:0-65671 GCF_023159225.1 Perognathus longimembris pacificus
AATTATTCCCTCTGAGGGAAACCATAGAGTCCATTTTTCTTTGAGTCTGGCTCACTTCACTTAGTATAATTTTTTCCAAGTTCTTCCATTTCCTTATGAATGTGGTGATGACATTTTTTCTGATAAAGGCATAAAATTCCATTGTGTATAGGTACCATATATTCCTGATCCATTCGTCTACTGAAGGGCATCTGGGTTGGTCCCATATTTTACCTATGACAAATTGTACAGCAGTGAACGTTGTTGTGCTAGTCACTTTAGTGTGTTCTTGTTTGTGGTCTTTTGGGTAGATGCCAAAAAGTGGGGCTACTGGGTTATAAGGGAGCCATATGTTTAGACTTCCTGAAGAATCTCCATACCACGTTCCACAGTGGCTGAACCAGTTTACATTCCCACCAATAATGAAGTAGCATTCCCTTTTGGTCACATTTCCTCCAACATTTGTTACTGTTTTTTTTTTTTTTTCTTCATAAATGACATTCTTACCAGGGTTGAGGTGGAATCTCAATGTTGTTTGATTTCCATTTATTTTATGGCCTGTGATGCAGAGGACTTTGTCCTATGTCTCTTGGCCATTCTCATTTCCTCATCAGAGAAGTCTCCTTTTAAGTCTTTAGCTAACTTGTTGAGGGGGATCTTGGTTCTTTGAGGTTTTGTTTTGGAGAAATTTAATTTTTTTAGTTCTGAATATATTTTAGATATGAGGCCTTTGTTCATTGTAGGGCTGGAAAAGAACTTTTCCCAATCTGTGGGCTTTCTGTTTATCTTCGAAGCTATGTTTTTTGCTCAGCAGAAGCTCTGGAGTTTGATGCAATCCTATTTACCCCACCTTTCCTTGATTTTTAGTATTTCTAGGCCTTTATTAAGGAAGTTTCATCCTGTGCCAAGGAGCCCAAGGGTTTCTCCTACTCGTTCTTGGAGTGTTTTCAGGGTATCTGTTTTTATTTCGATGTCTTGGATCCTCATGTTTATTTGTTTACTTTTTTTGATGAATCATTTTAGATGTCCTGGAAATTGATGACATGATTAAGAGTTGCAAGCAAAGTTCAGAAGAATGGTCGTGTGAAGTAGCAATCATCAAAAGCAACTCTGTGGATGAAGGAAGGAGATTAGTGAGAACTTTTCATTTGAGCTCTAAACACATGCCAGAGCTGCATAGGAATAGTAGGAAATCCTTAGGATTGAGGACTGAGGCATCCATTGCATATCAGAATATGGTTCTCCATTTTGAGCCTGAAGAGATGCATGCTGGATCCAGGCCTGGTGTCTCTCATGTAGATAAAAAATCTCTTAGCAACATAGAGAATTTGAATCAACGTTCAGAAATTCCCAGTGAGCAGCATTATTTCACAGATGGTGGAGAAGGGACGGTATTAACCTCAAAGACCATGTTCTTTAAAAATAATTGTGCTTGTATGGGAGAAAATTATTATGAATGCAACAGATATGGAAAGTCCCTCAAACACATGTCAGCTCTAAGAACACATAATAGAATACATATTACTGAGAAAACTTACGAATATAATATATATGAAAATTCCTTCAGGAGCAAGAAAATTCTTAGAAGACATAACAAAATTGACTCAGGCGAGAGACCTCATAGATGTAACAAATGTGGAAAATCTTTCAGGTTGAGGACAATTTTAAATGCACATAATAGAATTCACACAGCTGGAAACCCATATGAATGCAACCAATGTGGGAAGTCCTTCACCTGGAAAACTCAACTCAGTATTCATCAGGTAACTCATACAGGAGAGAAACCTTATAAATGTAACACATGTGAAAAGTGTTTCATGTGGAAAGCACCACTACTAATGCATCAGAGAACTCATACAGGAGAGAAACCTTATAAACATAACACATGTGGAAAGTCTTTTCCCAAGAAATCACACATCAGTGTTCATGAGACAACAAATTCAGGAGAGAAACCATATAAATGTAAGACATGTGGAAAGTCTTTTGCCTGGCAATCATACCGAAGTGTTCATGAGCGAACACATACAGGAGAGAAACCTTATAAATGTAACACATGTGGAAAGTCTTTTGCCTGGAAATCATACCGAAGTGTTCATGAGAGAACACATACAGGAGAGAAACCTTATAAATGTAACACATGTGGAAAGTCTTTTACCCAGAAATCACACCTAAGTCTTCATGAGGGAACACATACAGGAGATAAACCTTATAAATGTAACACTTGTGGAAAGTCGTTTACCCAGAAATCACACCTACGTATTCATGAGAGAATACATACAGGAGAGAAACCTTATAAATGTAACACATGTGTAAAGTCTTTTACCAACAAATCACACCTACGTCTTCATGAGAGAATACATACAGGAGAGAAACCTTATAAATGTAACACATGTGGTAAGTCTTTTACCCAGAAATCAAGCGTTACTGTTCATGAGAGAAGACATACAGGAGACAAACCTTATAAATGTAACACATGTGGAAAGTCTTTTGCCTCGAAAAGCGACCTTATTATTCATGAGAGAACACATACAGGAAAGAAACCTTATACATGTAACACATGTGGAATGTCTTTTACCCAGAAATCAAGCGTTATGTTTCATGAGAGAACCCATACATGAGAAAAACCTACAAATGTTACAAAATTGGAATGTATTCACCCAGTAGACATATCTTAGTATTCATCAGTGAACACACAGAAGAGAAACCATATTACCGTAACGATTATGGAAAGATTTTAACCCACAAGTCATATCTCAGTGCACAGAAGCAAGTTCAAACAAGTGAAAAACTTTATGTAATCATTGTGGAAAATCACTCACCTGGAAGTCACACCTTACTTTTCATGAGAACACACACATATGAGAGAAACTTTATTGATGTAACACATGTGGGAAGTTTTCACCCAGAAATCCTGTCTTCCTGTTCATCAGCAAGTATTTACATAAGAGAAATCTTAGGAATGCAGCACATTTGGAACATCCTTCAGGGTCAGGTCATCCTTAAGGAAAAATAACAGAATTCATACAGGTGAGGAATCATATCAGTGTAACCAGTGTCGGAAGTCTTTCATCTGGAAAACACACCTGTGCAAAAGAAGTTTAGCGAGGAGTGTAACAACTACTTTAAGAAACACTTCATAATTACTCACCTACAAAACATAGGAACACATAAAACAATTTGTGAATGCATTGAAAAGGAAGAAAATATTACTACAGATTACACTAGGGATGAACGTTGAATACAATCAGATAAATAAAATACACCAGTTAGTAATAAAACAGCCATGGCATACTGTCTCTTATTGAGTGTGCAACGATCAAAAGACTCATACACAAAAAGAATGATGGCTCTGGACACTGGGATAGAGAGGCACAAGAGCTGCATGTTCAATGATTTCACTGCTTCATATATGGAAATGGAAGATGAGAAATGTTCTAGGTGCATTGAAGATCTGCGAGCCCAAAATAAACATGTACTACCAGTTTTCTTCTGAATACAGAACATCTTTTGGTGCTGTATAATTTTTGAGACCCAATTTCTAAAATAGAAGCTTTTTTTGTGTGCTATCCTTGGGTTTGAATTCAGGCCCTGAGCACTATCCCGGGCTTCTTATTGCTCAAGGCTAGCACTCTAGCACATATATCACATATATGTATATATATATGTGATACTGAGGAATCAAACTCAGCCCTTTATGTATGCTAGGCAAGCACAAACTACCACTAGGCCACATTCCCAGCCCCTAAAACCACTGATTTGGTCCACCAAAATTATCAACCCAGTAGGCAATGAAGCTGGACCCTACACACACCTCTCACTCTAGCTACTCTGGAGTCTGTGGGATGAGGATTTAGGTTTAGAAGCAGTCCATGCAGAAAATTCCACAAGACTATTTGCAATTAAGCAGCAAAAAGACAGAAGTGGAGCTGTGGTCCAAGTATTAAGGCACCAGACTTGACTAGAAAAAACAAAGACCAACAGTAAGATAAACTTAGAAATCAGACTACTCAGTAAATTTTTAATTTGTCATTGAAATCAGTTATTTTAGAATATGTCTCTTTGAAAAGTGTTACATTTGATTTTAGATAATCTCTTGTTTAATGTGTACTTAAAGGTAATCTTAATGGCAAAAAAAAAAAAAGAAATGATAAAATAATGGCATTCACAGGGAAATGGTCAGATCTTGAATGAATAATGTTGAGTGACTCAAGCCTAGAGCACAGAGCTCAGATCATGTCTGTAAAATAAACTTCTTTTCAAATGGTATTTCTACATGTTTTGGTCAGCGACATTACATCATGTCTCTAAAACCAAACAATTCCTAAATAAATATAAAAATGTCTGGGATAGCATTGCCAGGAGCACAATAGCTCAACAGCTACATACATGTGATTATATAAGATAAGTCTAAGCAAAATAAACTCTAAGAGATGGAAACAGGAGGATTTTACTGTTGTCATTATGTTTAATGTACTAGGTGAATTTCCTTTGACGTATCCCCTGTGGTCACTGTATATGATTTTTGTATACTGGATATTGTTTATATGCTTATCTGAACTAGGGAAGAGGAAGAAAAATGAAGGAAGGTATAACAAATATGACAAGAAATGTACTTACTCCCTTATTATGTAATTGTACCCTCTCTGTACATAACCTTATCAATATAAATTTTAAAAAAAAGAGCATGATGCTGGAAATAAATTAATTAATAAATAAATTCTAGTGCTGGAAATAAATTAATGAACAAATAACTAAAACCAAACCCAGAAGCCAGTGCGTAAGGAGATCTGTAGCTTTGAGCACCCACACCCCCTGCCGTGTCCCCTCTGGACAGCCATCATGAAAATGGCAATGTAGTTGATGTGCAGCATTCTGGTGCTGTTTTACAAAGCCAGAGGAGAGTGGGTGCTCACAGCACCATCTTTCCTAAGACAGTTCCCCCCAAAGGATGGAAGAGTCAATGGAAAGTTTAGTGCACTGATGGCCAATCTTATAACCAGGCAAAAATTCAATAACTCACCAACTAAGAGTTAATATCTTTCAGTGAAGAAGAGCAGAAAAGAATTTACCCCTGAATGACAGCTGAAAATTTCCCTTTCACATAGATCAAGTAACTGATCTATGGTAGGGCCTGGTTAAGCCACAGACTTTGCTTACAGTGGTATGAATGTAATAAGTGGCTCTCTGACTCAAGTGGTAAAGTGCTAGTCTTGAGCATAAAGGAGCCAGGGACACTGTTCAGGCCCTGAGTTCAAGCCCTAGGTCTGGCAAAAAATAGAGAAAGGTTTAGATAGGATGTCTTCAAAGTAGGTGTCTAGAATCAGTCAGGGTATTTTTTTGAAAAGGCTTTACATTACCATTTATACAAATTTCTATACCTTGTATTATGTAATTCAAAACCAGAGATTTGTTGGGAATATGGTCTAATGGCAAGACCCCTTGCCTTGTATACATGAAGCCCTTGGTTCAATTCCTCAGCACCACATATATAGAAAAGGCCAGAAGAGGTGCTGTGGCTCAAGTGGCAGAGTGCTAGGCTTGAGCACAAAGGAGCCAGGGATAGTGCTCAGGCCCTGAGTCCCAAGTGACAGGACTGGCAAAAAAAAAAAAAAAAAAAAACAGCTTCCATTGTACTTTATTATAATTGTGTGTGTTGTTTATTGCAATAAGAACCGGAGCCTAAATGCTCTAAAATGGTCTTTTGTTTTTGCACAAATAAAACTGCAGACCCTGTTCTCTTTGAATGATGGTGAATATTGTACATTGGTTTTTCTCACATGGAAAGATTTTTTACAAGAAAATAATATACAAATCTTGTTTTAACTTAAAAACTAGAAAGGTAAGAAAAGGCACAGCAACCTGAGCAGATAAACCCAGAAACTGAGGGAAAAGCAAGAGGGTTACCTGTGTGTCCTAAGCAGAGCCTCTCAGTCCTTCAAAAAGAGGGGCAGCCTGACTTAGTTCTCACTATCACTACTTCTTTGCCATTGCCAAGAAGATATGGGTGGCCATGTGACTTCCTGTAGCCCGAAGTTCTTCATCTTGTTTTGTTCGTTGAAAGTCAGTGTTATTGTAGCTACTGGATAGTAGGTCAGGGGTTTAATAATCTCTAGTGATTTTCCCATGATTTCTTCAGTTTACCTCCCTGGGTACTGGATGTGACTTCAAAATCCCTATGTGCAGGGCGCCAGTTGCTCAGGCCTGTAATCCTTGCAGTTCAGGAAGCTGAGATCTGAGAATCTTGTTTCAAAGCCAGCCAGGGTAAGAAATTCCATTAGATACACCTGCAATTAACCACCAGAAATTGGGAAATTGCACTGTGCCTCATTGTGGTTTAGCTTTAGCCTTGTGGTGAAAGGCTAAGTGACAGTGCCAGCACCAGAGTTCTATCCTCATTATGAAGCAAAACAAATTACTTATTTCCATTAAATTTTTATTGTGGTGAAATACACGTAATATTTACTATTAGCTATCTTCAATAACACAACTCAATGGCAATTACTACATTTACTTAGGCAACATTCCTGCTGTCTCCAGAACTTATCTCAAGGAATCTTCCTGCTTGAAAAACAATGCTCCTTCTTATCACTCCCGGTCTAAGTACCTACTATGTCTATATATTCAAATATTCTGTTTATTTTTTATGGTCCTAAGGCTTGATGGAGAGAAAGGAATGACTCATCTAATTATAATCCCTCCGCACATAACAATAAAGTAAGCTAATTAAAAATAATTGTAGTGGTCACCATATTATTCACAGATCATTATCAGACTGACTCTCGCCACCCTGTTGTTTGCACTAGTGTTTCCACAAGGGCTTGTGTACAGCCCTGTTGTAGCACTCACTGTATTCTTACCTGGTTTCTCCTCTAGTAACTGCCTTAAAAGGCAGAAGCACTGTAGCCCAAGAATCTAGAAAATAGTAATAATGAAGCTATATCTTTACTCAAAAAATGCATGAAATTCATTAATGCAGTCATAATATTCAAGGGATATCTTTGCAAATAGAACTTGGCATCTTGGGATAGGTGAGGTTCCTTGCTTTCCTCTCTCCAGTGCTCCACTCACACCTTCACGCACCAATAACTGCTCTTTTCTGCTCCATAATTAAGCCACAGGTTGACTTCAAAATTTTACTAGCTAATTGAACATTCCAGTGTCACATGTTTATCTGCCCAGGATTCCTTTGAAATGTAATCCTCAGATCTCAGTCTCTTGAGTAGCTAGGATCAGAGACATGAGACAGTGCCTGGGTAGGCTTAACATGGTTTTAAAATACAAAAAGTACATAAAATGTTTGGAGCTTGTTCCATTATCTGTATAGTAGAATAACAAAAATCTATGTAGAAATATTTGGTTCTATATTACTAATACAATATTTCCCTAATATATCAGAACATTTCTCTGTTATTAGCAATAGAGAAAAGAAAATTCTGAGGTGCTACAAATCTGGCATGAAAACATTAAGGCTAATTCTTCTGAAGCTTCATGCTTCAGCCTAAGGATGGTCCTTGTTCTCTACATAAGGTATTTGGTTACTGTCTTAGGAACAAAACATTCAAATTAGCAAAGCAGATAAGACCGAACACATAATGAGCTTTTTAAAGGAATATATGAGTCCTTGTATATATGTGAATGTTACAGATTCTACCAAACATGGCATCTAAATGCTTGAAAACATGACGACATCACTATTAAATATGAAGTCTGCAAAGCAACTGTCAGTTTTCTATGAATAAGACAGTATATAGAAGAGGGTTGGAAAACAGTGTTGTGGTTGACTGCTTGCCTATCACGCATCAAACACTGGTTGAATAAATCAGTATCACATAAACAGAAATGACAAGTAGTCGCATTGTGGCTCAAGTGGTAGAGTGCTTTCCTTGAGCCAGGGAAGTTCAGGTAGAGTGCCCAGGACCCCAGTTCAAGACCTATTACGGGAAACCAACAACGACGATGACGATGATTATGAAAAACCAACTTTTCCCATAGGATTTAAATTGGAAAAGATATCAGAGGTGATTTACAGTATGTAGAAGAATGTTTGCAGGTTACATTACAGGAAGGATGCCTACTGGTTACTTGTAAGAAAAATAGGAAATATCAGATGATTCAAACATGTATTAAGTAAGGAAATTATCATCATAAACATAATCACAATATAAATATAATATAGATACACAGAAAAATACATAGGTATAAATAAACACATGGCACTGTTTGACGTTAACAAAAGAAAAACAATACCTGAAGAAATCATATCCAAAGAGACATACATTAAATACAGACAAATCAAAAGACATAAACAAATCAATAGAAAATACCATAGGAAAAATGAAGAATGAAAAATACAAATACACATAGTCTGTAAGGAAATGAACATTAGTATAAATGGTATGACCACTGATACAGACCATGGATAATAACAGACAGATCATATATCTCCATGGTAAAACCTTCATGCTAAATACCGAAGGCTCAAAACACATAAATTGAATGTCTTGTTAATATGCCATTATTATTGGAGAACATTAATTCTCTTAATAACTCATATAACAACAAAAGTTAGTGGGAAGACACGTATTGATGACATGCTCTTAAATAAAGACAATAATAAAGCATACAGTTGTGTGACATTTACCAAGACAAACACAATGTAAGTAAAGATTAAACTCTAGACAAACTTCAGAGAAATTGACGAGAGAAATAAAGCTATAGGATACGAATACATTAAAATTATATTATATATTTCCAATAAGCTATGAGTGAAATAAACATAGGGAAATTAGAATGAATCTGGAACAAAATATACCCTAGCACTGGGATTTTTTCTATATTAAAAATGACTACCCTTCAACTTTGAAAGAAAAGCAAATGTTGTTCTCATGCATGCTGAATTAACATGTAATATCTCCTGGAGGGTGGAGGTAGGTATGGCACAGAAATCAAGGAAAATAGGGTGAAACTGTGGAAGTCACTGTATACAGATGAAAGTCAACTCTACAATTTGTGGGTCAAGACAGGAGGGAGTGAGTATGAGAGTGACAGAACAACACAAGTTACAGTATAAAAAGAAATGCAGGGGCTGTAATATGGCCTAGTGGCAAGAGTGTTTACCACATATGAATGAAGCCCTGGGTTCAATTTCTCAGCACCACATATATAGAAAAGGCCAGAAGTGGCGCTGTTGTTCAAGTGGCAGAGTGCTAGCCTTGAACAAAAAGAAGCCAGGGACAGTGCACAGGCCCTGAGATCAAGGCCCAAGACTGGCAAAACAAACAAACAAAAACAAAGACAAGCATCACATAGTCAAACCTGCCACATGCAGGTTGCCAATGAGATTACAGAAAAAAAAGAAATGCTCTAATTACCTGACTCATGGAATTGTAATCTCTATAAACAGCATCTATAATAACAGTAAATTAAACTAATTATATAAAAATTCATCCATTGAATTGTGCTACCCAAGGCTATGTAATTACTGAAGAAAATAAGAAAATGTACCAGAGTTAGAAGAACAGTTACAATTATTAGAAATAAAATGCAACACTTAATTTGTTTTTTGTTTGTTTGTTTGTTTTTTTACTAGTCCTGGGGCTTGAACTCAGGGTGTGAACATTGTTCCTGGCTTCTTTTTTGCTCAAGGATAGCACTCTACCATTCAAATTAACTTGCTAATAAACAGGTTGGAGGCATGGTTCAGGTGAGAGGTTCAAGTAAAAGAAACACCACAAAGCAGTCATGCGGTTTAACTAATGAGCTTTTGAATAAACACAACTGTAAAGTCTACTGCTTTTCCTTTGGGAAATTGGCACTAACAAGAAATATGTACCAAGAGTACTTTAAGAACCTATGGCTTACTAAGTCCTATAGAACATTTGAAGGTGTTTGTGACCACACAATTTCAGTCACTCCAATAAAGCTTCATTAAAACAGTTTAATACTATTAAGGAGGATGCAGTTTCTGATAAGTTGCCAGAAAACCCTCACTTATCCCAAGAAGTGACTTTCTGGGAGTGATTGAATCACATAACAAGTGTGACCACGTTTTCGTCACATAAAGAAAAAAAGCCCAATCAACCTGCAGGGCCGGGAATATAGCTCATCTGTACAGTGCTTGCTTAGCATGCATGAATCCCTGGGTTCCATCCCACAGCACCACATAAACAGGAAAAAGCAGAGGTGGTGTGGTGGCTCAAGTGATAGTCTTGAGGCCAGAGAGGCTCAGGGACAGATCCCAGCCATTGAGTTCAAGGCTGAAAATCAAACAAAGGGAAAAAATCCAAGACACCAATAGAAGCAAATCTAGATAGAATGCAAGATTTTATCAGCTACATAATATACAATCCAACTTTGTCTTATTTAGGTATGTTTTTATGAAGCAGAATCTACTTTTCCATTTTAAATCTCAGACACAATTAAGTTCATAAAATGGAATGTAAAACTAAGTGAGAAACCAAAAGCAACTCACCTGAGATCCATCCATTCTGTGTCGCTGTTGACAATGAAGGGAAGATTCTGGAAGCAAGGCTGGGAAAAATGGAAAATGAGGTAGTCAGGAAAGGAACTATTGGGAATTTGCACCCAGAATTTCCTGCTGAAATATTATACATGGGCTGGAAAAGAATAAAGATTTTAAGGGAGAAGAATCTTTTAGGTTTCAATTAGAGCATTAAACTGTCCAATAAACACAAACCCAAGTCTATTAGTTAGTAGATAGATATTTTAAAAGCAATTAATGTCTATATTTACTACATTCTGAATTGGTGAAAACTACAGTGTCAGAACAGTTTTGAAAAGGCCTTAGTGCTCATCTTCCTAAACACAGTAATATGAAGAAACTTGGCATTTCTGCTGGGCATACATGGCCTAATAAAGAGGTGGCACAATGTAATAGTCATAGGTGGGACACAAATCTGAACCAACCATCCTCACTCAAGCAACCAAATGATTAAAACTCATGTTACTGAAACAATATCAACACAAAATACCAAGCTGAATACACCTGAAAATGAAGCTCCATAAAACTTAAAACAAATGAAATGGCTGTGTGCTCTTGCCAATAGAATATGTTGGTTGATTACAGAGGGAATGCTAGTATTCCAGTTTTTAACACAAGTATGGAAGATGGAAACTCAAAATACACTAATGTGAATTTCTACAGTAATGTAAAAAAAAGTGAAAATCTTCTCTGTAACCTTTATTGAGGATATTTTGCTAAGAAAGATAATATGAATCACTTCAAAACAATATTGCACATTATTGTTGGGTTTTGATATATCACAAGAATATGTTCTTACTTAAACAAATTTAAGTGGATGGGACTATGGCTCAGTGTCAAGTGCTTGCCTGGTACGCATGAATCCCTGGGTTTGATTCCTCATGAATGGAAAAAGCCAGAGTGGTGCTGTTGATCAAGTGGTAGGATGCTGGCCTTGAGCAAAAGAAGCTGAAGGACAGTGCCTAGATCCCAGAGTTCAAGCTCAGGACTGGAAAGAAAACAAACTGAAATAAATTCATTGTAGGCTATGTGTCCATAATCAATGCTTGAGAACAATGGTATTATTGATTTCATGGTGGGATATTTTCCTTCTCTCTTGGGATTTGGACTATCTTCTTACTCATTAGTGATTCCTAAGGGCTAACCTGAGAACCTGAGTGACTAAATATAAGTTTAATGAGGAAATGAGAATGGCCAAGAGACATATGAAAAAGTGCTCTACATCACTCGCCATAAAAGAAATGCAAATCAAAACAACATTGAGATTCCATCTCACCCCAGTAAGAATGTCATATATCAAGAAAACTAACAATAACAATTGTTGGAGGGGATGTGGCCAAAAGGGAACCCTACTTCATTGTTGGTGAGGGAATGTAAACTGGTTCAGCCACTCTGGCAAGCAGTATGGAGATTCCTCAGAAGGCTAAATGTAGAACTCCCCTATGACCCAGCAACCCCACTTTTGGGTATCTATCCAAAAAAACAGAAACAAAATCACAGTAAAGCCACGAGCACAACAATGTTCATTGCAGCGCAATTTGTCATAGCGAGAATCTGGAACCAACCCAGATGCCCCTCCGTAGACGAATGGATCAGGAAAATGTGGTACATATACACAATGGAATTTTATGCCTCTATCATAAAGAATGACATTGCCCCATTTGTAAGGAAATGGAAGGACTTGGAAAAAATTATACTAAGTGAAGTGAGCCAGACCTAAAGAAACATGGACTCTATGGTCTCCCTTATTGAGAATAATTAGCACAGGTTTAGGCAAGTCACAGCAGAGGATCACAAGAGCCCAATAGCTATACCCTTATGATGACATAAGATGATGCTAAGTGAAATGAACTCCATGTTATGGAAACGATTGTTATATCACAGTTGTAACTACTTTCAACATCCCATGTGTATCTGTAGCTTCTACTATTGATGATGTTCTTGTATCACCTTCCTGTGATTGTATCTACACTATCTCTGTAATCTTATCTGAGTATATTGGAAACCGTGTATACTGGTATTAGAACTAGGAAATTGAAAGGGAATACCAAAATTGAGAGACACAGGGTAAAAAAAGAGAAACAACTACAAAAGCAATACTTGCAAAACTGTTTGGTGTAAGTGAACTGAACACCTCAGGGGGGAAAGGGTAAGGGGGAGGGGGGAGGGAGTATGAGGGACAAGGTAACAAACAGCACAAGAAATGTATCCAATGCCTAACATATGAAACTGTAACCTCTCTGTACATCAGTTTGATAATAAAAACTTTTTTTAAAAGTTTAAGTGTTAAAATTATAACAGCTTCTAAATCCTGGTGATGACTCCATGCTAGAGGGCTGCACCCCCAACCCGTGAGACTAGTTTCTTGTAGCTTGACATTTAAAAATATAGGGAGCCTTTATTCCTCTCTGTACCTAGGTAGTAACCATGGTAAGAGACAGTAAAAATGATCATAGTCATAGACTATAGAAATAACCACAATAGTAGTAGAAATGCCATGGTAACTGTTGGGTTGGTTTACTTATGATCGAGTACTGGATTGTTCTAGCCCACTCAAGCTTGCTTAGTGGTAATGGAAAAATATGGTAGCAATTGTTAAATATAAGTTGGCACTAGGTCAGCCTGACCGCATAATTCTGCTTCTGTAAATGGCTTGCATAACCCACTTGTGACTTGCTCTAGCCCTGCTTTAAGTCCCTGCATCAGTGCTACATGACCACCAGCTGTCAGTTCTTGATACCAAGACCAGTTCTCCTTATCAAAGCCAAAATAGATATCTGAAAGGGAAGATAGCCAATAGAAATAGGACAAGATAAGCTTGCTAAATGCCATCCAATCAAGTGTCTGCCAAGTTGGAGCTACCCTGCCCCTGTTGTAATCACAATAAAAACCCTGCCTGTCTGAGGGCCGGGGCTCTCAATTCAGATCCGCTGTGTCAATGTCGGTTGAGAGTCCAGGCTTGCAATAGAGACTCTTGTGCATTTGCACCGGAATCGGCTACTTGGTGGTCTTTGGGGACCCAAAATCTGGGCAGACTAAACAGTTCTGCTTAAAAATTTAAAGTTTTCTATTGCAGATTATTGTATTATAAATGGGAGACCATTGTACCTGGCTCTGGTGACACCTGGCCCTATTCCTAGCTACTCTGAAGTCTGATATCTGAGGTTTACAAATTGAAGCCAGTTAGCCTGCCAAAGTCTGGGAGCCTTTTATCTCCAATTGCCACACACAAAAATACCTTGAAGTGGAGCTATGGCTGAAGTAGTACAACATTAGTCTGGATCAATAGAAGCACATACATGTTCAGTACCCAGACCTTCAGCCAAAGAACGAACACTAGCACACATAAAAGGCCTTGTATCATATTTAAATTATATTTTATCAATTGTTTCGGAACACGTTGTAGGCACTGTCTTGCTTTATAATTAAGGTAATACAGGCTCATTGCTATAGTGCAGAATTTGTCACTTGTGAAGAACAGACAAACTAAAGTGTAGAATGTTAGGAACATTTTAAATTCACAATACCATAGGAAGGGCTGAGGATAAAAATACAATCAGCAAGTATCAAATAAGGCATTCCAAAGCAATGCTTATGCTTCACTGACTTCAATTCACAAATCCAAATTCCTACATGAATAATACTTCTTTGGGCAGACAGTAAGAAAATGAGTAGCCCTAGCTAAATGTTCATTTAATTTGGTATCTAATAAATCAAACAACCTCGGGAAAGGTACCCTGTGTTAAGTTTACTCTTCTTGTTTTTTTCTAAGGCCAAAAGACAGTTACAAAGACTTTCTGAAAAACCAACAAGTTAGAGCTAGCATGAGTACATCCATTTCTAGGGCATTTAGGATAAGTTTGAAAGATCACAAACTACAAATGATAGTGAGAAGAAGAGGCTGGCTAAATTAATGAGAATACAGTTAGGGTATTATTACATTCATACTTTTAGATGTGAATCTTATCGTTCCTCCCCCAAATCACAGGCACAAGTCCCATTTGATAATCAGGCTGTGACTTCTTCCTCAATGCACCTCATCTCTCCCCCTAAAAGTTAATCTAAAACTTCTAGCACCAAGTGATTGAGAGTGTTACAGAAACTAGTACCTTGTGAATGTCATGGTCAGTGAAGTTGAACTCATTATTGCCTAAGGCAAGAAACCTAAATAGATGTTTCCCTTCCTATGCTTTTCTTCTTCTGCCTTTTGGGCTTGCCAGACTTCAAAAGATCTCTTGCTTCAGGAGGGACTTTCCTATCACAGCACACCTTCCTTCGAATGCTGATAGGCTTCACTCAATAAGCACACGACCATCACACAGTACTCCAGTATTCCATGGGGAATAGTCTCTAGAAAGAAACCTGGATGAAGACAAAGCTGGTCTGCTAGGACGGCAAACAAGGCATGAGAAGACATTTTATAGAGTTCATTCTCCAGTTCTTATTGCAACAAACAACACACAACTGTAATAAATTACAATGGAAGCTGGCCATGGCTTTCAGTTAGGCACTTGAATTATTTTAATTTGTCAAAAAGTTTAATATAGCTCTTTTTAGCAGAAAATGTCCCAAGAATTTCTGGAATCCCACTTTGAAGAAATCAAATCAGAATTACTTTTGAGTGAGTGCATACACATGGCTGTAGGTAGTAAAGATACGAGGCTAGTCAGTGCCCCTGTCTGCCATGTCCTGAGCTGCTGCTGTTATAGTGCTTGCCTTTATGGGAGCAGAGGAAGGAGAAGATCACTGCCACCTGTCCCTGTGATGGTCCGTTTCCTTTCTGTGCTTCTTTGCAGCATCTGAATGATCACCAAATGTGCTCTGAGGTGGAGAATGCATGTTTTTCTCTTATGGCTGTGTCTATTTGAATATTTCAATGCATCTGCGGTATGCCTTGCCTAATGTGGGGGGAAGCCTGATTGTGGTGTCTTTGAAAGTGCTCACTGTACCTATAGGAAAGGTTCAGGACTTCGAGGTGCACGTTCCCAACTGACAGCACCCTTGTCATGTCTTCTGGGACTGTGTGATCTAGACCGTGACTCACTTTTCTGCCTTTTTTTTTCAGGTAGGAGAGAAATGTTTATTCAAAACTGCTGACCTGTGGCAGAGATCACACATGGCCTGAAAAGGGCTGAACCACCACTGGGCCCTGCCTTATCTAGTGCAGGGACAGGAAATTGTGCCCATGTGGATTCGGAGGATGTGACCTTGGAAAGGGGGGAGGTAACTTCTTCCAGGTGTACCTGTCACCTAGGTAATCAGGTACTGGACAGCGACTTAGGTAGGAGGGGGAGGTGTCGGCATGGCCTTCCTGGGTAGATGAACCTTACATTCCAGCATTTTAATAATTATGATAAAGGACACCAACTCTCTGGCTACTTCCTGCTGGCAAGGGGCATTGACATTAGGGGTAAAAGATGGAATGTGCCTCCTCCAGGAGAAGTGCTGCCTTTTCTTATACCACTTCTTACATGGGTTTTGGAAGCCGTGGTCTGTTTTAGGTTGGTTTTTGTCCACCTTCACACTGATGGAAGTTGGGGACTTCTCTTCCTCTATTCCTTTTCTAGGTGACAATGGCTTGGAGTCTGGTGACTAGTTTCCAAGGTGGACAGAGCCGGGGTCCCATCTTATTCCTGTCCTTTTGCTTTTGACTGGGCTTTAAGACTACTGGTCTCTTCTATATTTCTTGTCCTAGTAATTCATATTGTGATTATTACATTGTTTAGAGCCAGAGTGTCTGTATGTAGATTTTTCTGAATTTCATCTTTGATCATTCCAAAAAAGAAGAAACCAATTGGCATGCAAAGGTACACACACACACACACACACACACACACACACACACACACACACACACACACGATGATCTCTGGTTGGAAAGGAACAAAAACGTTGGACCATAAACTGTTTATCATGTAATTCCAGGCAGTGTGTACTAGTGTTTGATTACGTTTATTTTCTAAATATAAAAATACATAACAATGATTTTATTAGCGTGCTTGACAGGAGGCAGAAGCATAACTCCTCCAGCACGCTCAGCTCAGCCTTGACAAATTTTTGTTTGGCATGAAGGTAGTCAAGGACCAGAGGGTTTGGAGTCCTTTTTCCTCTTGCCTGAGTTGGTTCAGTACATTCATTTTCCCTCTTATACTCTAGAGAGCATCTTCAATTTTTGATGCAAGATTAATAAAGTAACCATCTCCAAACTGGGCTTGACAATAGACAAGGAATAGAAAAGTGAGGAATAAATACCTGGCCCATTGTCTTTTGTGATACAGTCCTGGATGATAAATTCACGGCCCAGGATGTGCAAGTTCTTCCACTGGGCAGGTCCAAATGGTCCATATTTTTATATAAAGACCTTTCCCTGTTGTACTTGTACTATGTGAGATTTCTTAAACCTCCTAAAATGATGCCCATTTGAAACTGACCCTACATATTACATTTTGAGAAATGATTGCTTAATTAGATGTCAGGACTTAAGGCAATATGTGAGCTTAAATGGTGGGATAATTTTAGCTATTCAGGGTACTTTGCTACCAGTGTCAGACCATAATTTTCATGACAGAAAAGCTACCTGTGTCATTCACTAGATTTTTCAGACTAATTATTATCTGTGTGGACTGGATAAAATAGTAAAATACCTTAAAAAGTTGTTATACAGAAAAATCATTGCCAATCTTTGTTCCTCCACTACTACGTAATTAGAATTAGGATCACACATAAAGAAACTTTGATTTAATTTATTTTAATATATTTTGACTGAGCATTTAACTATTATCCAATCTTAAAAAACTTAAAATACGAATGATTATAAGAAGAGTTTTTGTTAACTCCCTAATTAATTGAGCTTTCATTGAACACTGATGTTAAAAGTGTAATTAATAGTCCTGCAGAATCAGTCATAGAGGTTAGAGTTCCTTTGGAATTCCCATAGAGGAAGCAAACATCGCTCTTGCTAGGAATGGCCTTTCACCCTTTCAATTACTGTAACTGTCCAAAATATGTATTTAGCATATGTACTTCATGCGTATTTTACCTGTCTAATTTCAACAGTTTCTGTATTAAATGCATATTGATCTCTTGTGTGTCATATGTAAATTTATCAATGTCTGCAATGTGTGTAGACATGCAGATGGGTTTAGCTTTCCTGTTCCAGAGAGATTCAGTTCCACAATGACATATTTGAAAACATTGACATATTTGAAATTTTGGTCCATAAGACTAAGTCATGCTTCCAATAATATTTACCAATTTCATTCATCAACAAAAGAGATTGCCCTTTGCATCAATTTTTCAGCCATGATTTTTTGTAAGGTCCACTCCTGGAGGGCTCCATGCAGATATCCCCACCTTTCTAAAGTCTCCACCCATTATATGTAAAGATTTCACTTTTTTTTGTATTTTTAAATCACAAAACAGAGAAAATTGAATATCATAACTATATAGAAATGATTCCTGTTTGACAAAAAAACTCTTATCCTTACTTAAACATTACACTATCTTTATAAAAACATAATTAAATGATCTACCTGCCTATCTAACTACCGATTATCTGCGCTCACAGATACATATGTGCATACCTCATATATATGCAATTCCATACATATATTTGGAAAAACAAACACACACAAATATCATAGAAAACCATAAATCTGTGTAATGGTATACTTTTATAGATTAGTGAAGAAATTAAGCTTAGATATTTAAATTACGGAATGACTTTTTAATCATAAACATTCTATTCAAAACATAAGTTTTCTCAGTACATACTTAAACACTTTCAAAGTGAAACTCAGATTGATAGTCTCTGGAGATAGAATCGGTTCTCATTGTCTCACCCAGATCCTTGCCATCCTTCCTGAATATTGTGTTTTTCTCAGGCCTGAGATCAGATGTATATTTGGTAAAACAAATCTGCATAGTCAATAATTCCTATGTATTTGCAAACTACCTGAAACTATGAACTCAGGAAATTTGTTTAAACTCAATTTCCAACCTGGCTTCCCAGAATGTCTTCTGTTTTCTCTGTACACAAATTTCTTTGGCCAAGAGTCAAGCTCGGATTCAAAAGGCAGCTCAACACCAAAGAAATGCCTGTGTGGTTTTCACAGAAAGTGTCAGGGAGGAAATTTAGGCTACATCTGCTCCATGTTTTTCTTTGCACATACATACTTCCAATTACTGTGTTAATTGTGCCTCACATTTCCTTACTCCTAAGTTCTGAATCTTGGCATGTTTTTCATTCAGTCTTAAGAAGTAGAATTTACTTGGATTTTGCTCAGATTTGGAGATAGTCAAAATACAAGGAAAGGATAATTCATGCCCACTATTGCAAGAGATGCTGAGGCTGGCTACCAATCTCACAATGTCAAGTGACTTTCACTCATTTACATAGACAAATGTAAACACAGACTCTACTATTTAAAAAAAATAGAACTTTCAAAATTCAGTATTTAGCCATTAGCTAATGGCTCTTGCCTGGTATCCTAGATACTAAGAAATCTGAGATCTGAAAATCCCCCTTTGAGGCCAATTCTGGAAGGACACTTTTGTAAAATTCAAATCTACAATTCATTAAGCAAAGTCAGAAGTACAGGTGTGCCTGGAATAGTAGAGCACTAAAAGTCAGTAAAAAATAAAATAGTGAAGGGTATTGTGAATCTACAAACAGAAAGAAAAAACTGCTAGTTCTCTCATCAATAACAGTAGCTTTAAAAAAAATAAATCTGAAAGAAAGCCCTTACTATCTTTCTCTTGTGTCAGTTCTGGGTCTTGAATTCATAGTCTAGGTCCTGCCATTGAGCTTATTTACTCAAGGACAATGCTCCCTACATTTAGCCATAGCACTTCCTTCCATCTGTGTTATGGTTAAATTTCCCATAGACTTTCCTACATAGCCCGTCTTTGAATGATGAAGCTCTGAACTCAGCCTCCTGAGCAGCTAGGATTAAACCTGTGAGCCCCTCAAGACTGGTATATTACTACTTCAGCCAACTCCTGAGGGGTTGCTGGTTAACTGGAGATAAGGTTCTCAGGTCTCAGTCTCCTAAGCAGGTAGGGTTATAGGTGTGAGCCCCTAAGGACTGGTGGTGCACTATTTCAGTTGCCCTCAACTCCTGAGTGTTGGTTAGGAAACTACAAATTAGGTTCTCTGATCTCAGCCTCCTGAACTACTAGGATTACAGATGGTAACACCTCACGCCTCCTGCTCTACCAATGGAAACAACCTGTACTTCTAAGTTTGGGCTAGTTAAGTACAGATAAAGTCCACAATTCTCAGACTGCACAGAACCTAGGACTCCAGGCATAAACCACCAATGAACTACTGACTATGAACAGTTTTCCACACTAATGGACCATGTCAAAAATTTAAAAATCCATTAATCATTATAAATCCTGTTATGTGAGCTTGTAAAGAAGATCTGTAATTCCTGATTGTCAAGATAATTTGATCTTGCCAAAGCAAAATATACCTGTATATGTGTACACTTTAAAACAGATATATACATGTACACACATTTTATTATATTGAATTTGTCTACTTTATGCCTAGTTTCACCTATATAGGTCACAACAACTAATGGCAATGCAGGTCTTTTTTCTTCCTGCCAACACATGGATTTTCTCCTCTAATTGTCTCATGGTTTATTCTGGCCTTCTGCCTTTGCTTGAGAGGCAGGATGCTGGATGCAAGATGCCCCATGCACTCAATCCCAAGTTGTCTGAGTGCTGACACTTGTTCTACCTCAGTCATCTGCTGCCCCTCACCACACATCCTTGCCCAGCATCAAGCTAAAGCTGACCCATGGTAGGATTCTATAAGAGAGAAATAGGAAAGAAAAATTGGGAGGAGGTAGGGCAGACCAAGTGGGCCCTGCTCAAGCCCAGAGGAGACCCAAGGACCTGGGCCCAGCCCTGGTCTTTTACATATCCTATACCAATGCATCCACATTCTTCTACCACTCGCCACAATAACAGACCCCACATGTTCAACTGAACATCACACTTAAAGTTTCCAATACAGTGGACTGTGAGGAACCTTGAGAAATTTAGTCCTCCTGGTCCTAATGCTGCTGGACCCTCAGCACCTCCCCATAATGCCTGGGCTGGCATTCTTCCCAGGGGCACATGGTGGAGGGTGGGGCAGTATAGATAATGGCCAGAAGTGGTGCTGTGGCTCAAGTGGCAGAGTGGTAGGCTTGAGAAAAAAGAATCCAGGGACAATACTCAGGCCCTGAGTCCAAGGTCCAGGACTGGCAAAAAAAAAAAATGTCTAGTGGCCACCATAATTCTTCACAGAAGATTCTTACTGACTTATAAGGTGACACCACCGTCTTGATTGCAGTAGGTATTTCACAGGGCCCTGAGTACACCACTTTGTACCACTGTATGTTTGCCTCCCTAGCAGTTGTGATCAACAGCAGAAGCAGTGTAGCTCAAGAATCTAGAACGTGGTCATAATGAAGTTTTAATTCACTCACTAAATGAGTGACTGAAATTTATACAAGTGAAAGGTTCCCTGTAAGGAACCAGCCACATAGTTTAGGAAGAAAGTTCATTGGGAGAGGGGGGAGGTGTGGTGAGAGAAAACTGCTGGCCCACATGCATAAGTTGGAGGTATGGAGAGACAGAAGGGAAGGAAGAAGAGAAAA
The DNA here is from genome assembly GCF_023159225.1 of Perognathus longimembris pacificus. Classification (NCBI taxonomy): domain Eukaryota; kingdom Metazoa; phylum Chordata; class Mammalia; order Rodentia; family Heteromyidae; genus Perognathus; species Perognathus longimembris. Next base: position 21,136 of record NW_025961461.1, read on the forward strand.
GGATAAAGAGAGCAACAGAAAGCAAGGGACAAAAGGAAAGAGAAAGGTGACTCGAATTGACCCTGATTATAAAGGGAAAAGTGGGAGGTTTGTGCAAATGGATTGGATGTGAGCTCAGAGAAGGGGGAGGTAAGTGCCTCCAGATGTACCAGTTGCCTAGCTAATGCAGATACTGGGCCCAGACTTAAACAGGTAGGGGGCCTCTGCATGGAGCCCTTCTGGGTTGGACCTTACAAAGAGAATTTTAGCAGAGAATTAAGCCAAAAGCAAGTAGAGTACATTCAAAGGTACTAAATGTCTCGTTAATGCAGTCATAATATCCAGTAGATAGTTTTGAAAATAGAACCTGGTAACATATAATGCAGAGATTCTTTTGCCTCCCTCCCTCAAATGCTCCACTCACACCTTGAAGAATCATCAAGTCGTCTCTTTGCTTTACAATAAAGCCACAGATCCACCTCCAAATTCTTGCTGCTTAATTGGACATTTGAGTCTTACAAAACTTAACTGCCCAGGCTACTTTGGAAATGCAATCCCCAGATCTCAGCCTCCTGAGTAACTAGGATCACAGGAATGACACAGTGCCTGGGTAGCTTTAAGATGCTTTTAGAACTACTTGGTGAATACAAGAACCCTGACATGGATCTTGTTCAAGCCCCCACAACAAGTTTTCATATATAGTTCACTTTAGTATTTCTGGTTTTCTTTTCCATATATTTAATACAGTCCAGACTTTTTTTTATTATCATTGACAGTATTGTTGTTGTTGATGTCACCATCATCTTGATCATTTTGTGAAAGTACCATAATACTAGGGTTTGAATACTGGTCGGGTACACTTTCTTCGTTTTTGCTCTACATTTGAATTTTTAGTAGTTTAGAGAAGTAAAAGTCCCAAACTTCCTGCCAACATTAGCTTTGAAGTGTGCTCATCAGGTCTCACCCTAATGAATAGTACAGGTTACAAGGGGTAAGCCACCAGTATCACACTAGCATACTTCACTCTTGGAATGTTCAGCTTAAGTCTCTCTAGGGTATAAATACTTTTCTGAATATATCTCAGCAGAAATGAATTCTAGATGAGAAGGTGCTTGATTTCTGTGCAAGTTACTGTTACTTATGAGGCAGAATCATCAGCATTCTAATGGAGTTTGTCAGAAATCCACATTTAAAGAAATCAAATTAGTGATGATCCTCCTTACTCAGGACTTGATACTTAAAAACATTGATGTCTACAGAGCAGAATTTTGAATGTAATAAATCCTCAGGGTCTTAATGCACGATGAACTTTGGGAATCCTTTCTTTAGTTGTCTCCCAATGTCCATAGCAGATATAATACAAGAACTATAATACCTGGATAAACCTCAGAATGAAGTAAACACTACCACTATGATTTGGAAACATGTATTTTTTTTCCTGGGAGGGAAACACAAGAGATAGGAAGCAAACATAAAGGCAAACCTATTATGTATACAATATACATTATGTAAAAAGAATATATGAAATTCTTGCATAGGAATGGGAAAGGATAACATGGGAGAGAAAGAAAGGTGTAATATTGTCAAGAAGCATTGTTCTCATATCCTGACTAAAGGAATTGTAACCCCTTTTGACGACTGCTTACCCTCAAAAGAATCTTGTTCATAATAATTAATCAATTTAAGATGAAATATCGAGAAGCTAACATTTTTCCTTACACTCCACAGAAAGAATCCAGGTAGGTACCTACCTATGCAATCAGAAAACCTTGATGATAATTTTTCCCTGTTTTACTCTACCAAATGTATACTACAGTTCTGACTCTTACTACTTGTCTTTATCATCGCTTGGATTTCTGTAAGCATCTCTTAACTACTTCTTGTTCCTCATTTTCTCCCACTTTCTAATTTTTATATTTCTGCCAGAACTAAATTTTAGAAAAACACATCTTACTTGTGTTTTGGCACAGTTAACTAAAAGGAACTACAGGAAATGATAGTAGTGGTGACAGATATTCATCCTCCTGAGAACTTCACTTCAGCCACCAGAGCAGTGAGAAAATGCATGCTCTTCACATTACCTAAAGTGGTGTTTTACTCTTATTCACTCAGCAGAACACCAGAATGGGCTAAGAGTGAATCAGTCATAAGTGACTCATCACCAGTCATTAAATATAAAAAAGAGAACGGTCATTTGAGGTTAGTCATCCAAAACCACATCTAGTCCAATACAAAACAAAGCATTTAATGAACATTTCAATCTCAACCACATTCACTTACACCAAAGTAAAGAAATTCCTGACAGCATGTTATACTCAGAGAACATTGTACAAAAAGGAAGAGACAGTTCTGTGGTGCATATTGCGCTTTCACTTCTGGTTGGAAGATTTTCCACATTTGTCATATTCATGACTTTTCTTCTGGGTGTGTTCATTGTGCACATTGAGAGTGGACTTCTGTGTGAAAGATTTTCTACATTTGTTACATTCATAGTTTCTCATCGGTGTGATTTCTCTTATGCTTCTGACTGCTGGGTGAAGGACTTTCCACATTAGTTACATTCATAAGGTGTCTCTCCTATATGTGTTCTCTCATGAACACTAGTGTATGCTTTCTTGGCAAAAGACTTTCCACATGTGTTACATTCAGAAGGTTTCTCTCCTTTATGAATTCTTTGATGAACACGTAGGTGTGCTTTCCAGGTGAAAGACTTCCCACATTGGTTACATTCAAATGATTTCTCACCTGTATGAATTCTAGTATGTGCATTTAGATTTGAGCTGTAGGTGAATGACTTTCCACATTTGTTACATTGATGATGTTTTTCACCTGTGTGAATTCTATTATGTTTTTCTAGAGTTGACCTGTCATTGAAGGGTTTTTTACATTTATTACATTCATAAGGTTTCTCACCTGTGTGTATTCTATTATGTGTTTTTAGAGCTGACCTGTGTTTGAAGGACTTTCCACATTTGGTACATTCATAAGTTTTCTTTCCACCTTTCTTATGCTTATCAGACTTCTCCTCTGGATATTTGTTCTGATGGTTAGTAAGGTCTATTTCCTTACTGAAAGATTTCTCAGATTCAAACCATGAACAGGGATGGTTTCCAGTGTATTCTTTCTGACATCTACTGACTGTAGGTCTGAAGCAGAATGTTTTCTCCCATACAGTGCATTCGGGTGTTTTCCTCACTAACTGTAGTATTTTTTCTCCAATGAAAGCGGACTTAGCATTGCCTTGTATATATTCATTATGGTTGTAAGAAAGTTCTCGCAACAAACACAATTATTTCTAAAGAATATGGTCTCTTCATCCTCGAAATCCTGCTGCTCAATTGGACTCTCAGAATGTTTAATAAAAGGCTGTATATGGCTAACGGATTTTCAACTACATGAGCTATACCAGGCCTGGATCCAGCATGCAGCTCTTCAGGCTCACATTGGAGAACCATATTCTGATATGCAATGGACTCCTCATTCCTCATTCCCAGGAATAGTTCCCAGAACTAAGGACTTATGCATATATTTCTTCAGGTCCAGTTTCTCCCTAAGAATTACTATAGGCATACGTGGGAGTTTTAAAATCCTTTTCTCACCATATTACAAAAAGCTTCATCAAAATTCCTTTCCTGACAGTCCTGAACTTAGAACCATTTATGATAAAGGATATTCCTAATCAACACTCAGGTAATAATTCTTGCCATACTAAAAGCTTTGGCACTAAATCCCACAACCACAGATAAGCTATTTTCCTCCTTAGAGGACAGTAGCCATGGTGTCCTCTTGATTTCATGAAACCTGCATAATCTTATATCCCAGAAATGACATAACTTGTACATTTCTCATTGTCTTTGTATAGTGTAAGAATGAGTATCAGGAAGAGAAAGAGATTTGCTAACTTTAATGCTATGCCCACACAGAATTGAGTGTGTTCCCATATGAATTCTTGAATCCCTGCTCTTAAGACAAAGAATCCCATAGTTCTCTACCAAACACAAGACACATGGGAACAAGGAACATTATTGCTCAGTACAGCTCAACACGAACTTACCACCTGTGCTCTGTCTCCAAGAGCACTCTGTAGGATTCATTCACTAACCTGTGAAATGCTTGTCCCGGGCCTCTCCCACTCATGGTTCTGCACCTTCCTCCAGGTTGAGAATCACCTTAGGTATATAAACACAGGGCCCTGTTAAAAAGAAACAGTGGAGGGCTGCAAATATGGTGTAACTGTAGAATTATTTCTTCCTATACATGATGCCCTGGGTTAGATTCCTCAGTTCCATATACATGGAAAAGGCCAGAAGTAGTACTGTGGTGAAAGAAAGGCAGGGACAGTGGTTAGGCCCTTGAAATAAAGCTCCAATACTGGCAAAGAAAAGAAAAGAAAAGAAACAGTGGAGAACTATTGCTCATGCTGGGACATCTTTCCAGTAATGATCTCAGACATTCTGGTATAGAAGTAACTCCAAAATCTGGTTTTTCATTTCTCATTAGCTCCATGGTTGATTTTTCCTATAAGTACAAGCTTTGGATTGTAAGCCCCTGACCTCTTTTGTTCAAGGCTAGGGTTCTACCTCTTTCAATAACAGTGTGCCTCCTAGATATTTTTATGATTAATTGAAGAAAAGGAGTCTCTTGGGGAATTTTCTAAATGGGATAGCTTAGATTTCAGTAGCTGGGATTACAGGTCTAAACTATATTGCCAAGTTACAGCTCTGGATTTTAAATAGATTAGATTTTTAATCGAGTGCATTTTAAATGCCCACTTTAAATTAGTGATTTCCAGATCTTATTTTCAGTAGTAACATACATTCTACTCTAGATGATATATCCATCTATAACAATGGCCACCGTTTCAGAAGATACTCTCCTGGTAGTAGAATATGTTTTAGAACTTTTGCCTAACTGGTACTACCTGGACTTCTTCAAGAATGACAATAAATTGCCTCTGAAGTAATATAATCAAGGGGAGGGTTTTCTTGAAAAGAAGTGATACTTCCCATTTTCTGTATTATTATACCTCAATTTTCTGTACAAGTTGCTTTCCAGCAGTACATCCCTATACAGGGTCCTCTGAGCAATGTCCAGGTCCTGCCACTCCTCCCAACTGAAGTCCATAACTTTATCTTCAAAGGACACTGGCTCCTATAATGGCTCATTTCCAACAAGTAATTATCTCTGAGTCATGACATCAAGTCTGGAATTTTATTCTTCTACATGTGTGCTTTTCTCTTACACAAAATATTTGCAGCTTGCTCCATTATCTATAGAGAAGAAAAAAGAAATATCATAGAAGAAATACTTGGCTCTATATTAACTAGATAACTAAGAACACAATAACTAATACAGAATTTCCCTACTTCATCAAAATATTTCTCTTTGCTAGCAACAGCGACAAGATAAAAATTTTCAGGTGCTACTAATCTGACATGACAATACTAAGTATAAGTAGATGCCTGCAGGAGTATGTATAGTTTGTTTTGAAAAAGTTTACTACATATCAAGTAACAATTTTCCTGCAGGTTTCACTTCTGAAGAGTCACGCTTCAGCGTAAGGATGGCCTTTGTTCTATTCATAAATATATGGTTACTTCCCTATTAACATAACCGTCAAACTACCAGTGTAGTTACGAGCTAATATATAACATGCTTTTCAAAGGAATATATGAACCGGTAGAATTACTTCACAACTACTCACAAAATCACAATGAAGTAATTACATTATATATGTCAGTATGCACGTTGTTAAAAAAAAAATACACACAACAAGCCACAATCCTTAAATCTAATATGATCTGGGAAGTATGTAAAAATAATGTGACCTTTGGTGCGCATCTGCCAGGAATGTAAAACAATCAAAGATGATATAGACAATAATAAAGTGAATTAAACACGGAAGCATACTGGCATATGACCCAGCACTTCTTTTTCTACATTTCTACACAAAAGATGTAAAGTATGGACTGAAACAACTATTTGGAGAAACACATCACAATTGCTCACCAACAAAGGTAAGAACACATAAAACAATAGATAAATGCGTTTAAAATTATACTATATAGTATAGTAGGGATGAACCTTGAATGCAATCCATTAAATAAAATACACCAAGTAAAAAGGAACATAAATGGCATGAAGTCTCTTCTTGAGTTTCCAAGGATTAGCAAACTCAGACACAGAAAGAATGATGGCTCTGGATACTGGGATAGAGAGGAACAGGAGCGGCATATTCAAGGATTCTACTGCTTCACACGTGGAAGAAGAGAAATGTTATAGATGGATGGAAGATATGGGAGCCCAAAATAAAGCAATATGTACTATCAATAAATGAGATAATTAAGAATGTTTAATGCAGCCAGACAGGATTGTTATGTAGAAAGATGACAGAATGAAATATAGCAGAAGTTTCCAGTAAACCAACACCACGAAGCAGTCATAGGATTTATCTATTGTGCTTTTGAAGAATACACAACTCTTAAGTCTACCGCATTTATATGGGAAGTGAACACTAACAAGAACTATATGAACATGGGGCTGGGAATATGGCCTAGTGGTAAAGTGCTCGTCTCGTATTGTAATACCCAAAGTCAGGAGACGACCTCCAAGAAGACCATAGAGAGCCAGACGTTCCGAAATGCAAAAGCAAGGCTTTTTTTCAGGCAAGCTTTGGCTTTGGTCTCTTCCCATTCACCGATGCAGCGAAGATAGGGAGGAGGACCCCTATCTGAAATCTCACAGGGATTATAAAGGCAAAACCCACAAAGTTACAGCAACCAGGTGTTTACAGATCTGATTGGCTCTGGGCTACGGGCATTCCAGGGTTGTCAGAGATTTTCCTGGCTGTTTGGGTTATGATGAGCTGTCCTACTAGATGGAGTAATTGGTGGTCTGGGTTTGCTCACAGTGGCCGTTTATCTTGGGCTTGCATGGTCATTTCCCGGAGTTTGTGCAGGCCCAAGGTTACAGGCACAGAGTGGGGCCTGGCTGGCTTGAAGATAGCTTTGTTTAAGGAATTTACAGCTCAACAGTTTCAGTACAAACAAGTCTACTCATAGTTTAAACAACCAACAAAATGGGGGCTGCCTGAAAATGGAGTAATTTTGGCTTTTCAGTATACATGAAGCCCTGGGTTCGATTCCTCAGTATCACATATATAGAAAAAAGCCAGAAGTGGAGCTGTGGCTTAAGAGGTGGAGTACCACCTTTGAGCAAAAAGAAGTCAGAGACAGTGCTGAGTCCACGCTCCAGGACTGGCAACAAAACAAAACAAATAAAACAAGAACTATATGAACAGTACTTCAAGTACCCTGGGCTGAATCACTTAACAGTGTGACTACTTTTTTTTTCATATCAAACAATCTAGAAACAGGATTGGGATGTGGCTTAGTGGTAGAGTGCTTGCCTAGCATGCATGAAGACCTGAGTTTGATTCACAGGACTACATACACAGAAACAACCAGAAGAGGTGCTGTGGAGTGGTAGAGTGCTGGCCTTAAGAAAAATAAAGCCAGAGACAGGGCTCACGCCCTGAGTCCAAGTCCTAGGTTTGGCAGAAACAAAATCAAGAAAACAAAATAAAGTCAGAAACAAAAAGCAACTCACCAGAGATCCATCCATTCTGTGTTGCTGTTTAGAATGAACAGAAGATTCTGGAAACAAGACTGGGAGAAAAGGAAAATGAAGTACTCAGTATGAATTATTGCAAATTTTCCCCAGATTTTCCTGCTCAAAATCTCATACATGGGCTACAAAAGAATAAATCCTTCTTTATGGGCAAGAAAATTTGTTTTCCAGTACAGCATTGCAATTCATTACTTGGTCAATAGATATTATAAAAGCAATTCATTTCTATGTTAATTACAAACAGAATTGGTAAAAAGTACAGATGGTGTCAGCACATGTTTTAAAAGGCCTCAGTGTTCATCTTCCTAAAGACAGTCATATGAAGAACCTTGGCTTTCCTGCTGGAGATTCAAGTCCTTATAAAAGAGCAGCAGAAAATAATGTTCGTAGCAGTGACACAATCCTAAACCAACCATCCATAATCAAGCAACACGATGATTAGAGCCACACCTTACTGAAACAATAGCAACACAAAACACCAACCTGAGTACACCCCAAAATAGAGATCCATAACATTTAAAATAAATCATAGGGCTGTGTACTTGGCCAGTATGAATTGGTTCATTACATACAAAGTGGTATTATGCAGTTTTTAATGAAATTTTATAATAAAATAAGGTAAAATAATGTAAACTTTTACAGTGAAGTATTAAAAAAAACGAAAATCTACTCTGTTGACATTTGGGAGTATATTTGTGCTCGTAAAAACCACAGGGATTTTTGAAAACTAACATTCGCACATTATTGTTGAATTTTGCTACGTCATAAGAATGCTTTCTTACTTTAAAAAAAATTAATTCATTACAGGCTAAGAGTCCATAATCACAAGGCTTGAGAACAGTGGTATTATTGATTTGGGATGGGCTATTTTCTTTTTGTTTTTATATTTGGACTATTTTCATACACATCAATGACTGAACATGTGTGCCAAAATATTTACTGTTCTATTTCAGATTATTGTATTAGAAATTGGAGAGTATTGCAGCAGGAATCTGGTTACTCTTATCTGTATTCCTAGTTACTCTGAATCTGAGATTGGAGGACCACAAATTGAATCTAGCTGGGCCAGCAAAGTCTGGGAAGCTTTTGTCTACAATAAAACACAAAACTAGCTTGAAGTGGAGCTATGGCTGAAGTAGTACAACGTTAGCCTTTAGCAAAAGAAGCTCATGCATGGTCAGTGCCCACACCTTTAACTAATGAACCAATACTAGCACACATTAAAAGGGTATTGTACTGCATTTAAATTATATGTTATTAATAGTTTCGAAGCAAAGTAGAGGCAGTCCCTACTGTTTTAATTAATGTAAAATAGGGTTATGCTGTAAGACAGAATATGTCATTTGTCAACAGGAGAGGAACAAAATATAGAACATTAACATTAGCAATATTATAAACTCACAATCCTATAGGGAATTCTGAGTATAAAAATAGAATCAGAGGAGGAGAGGAGAAGAGAAGGAGAGGAGGAGAGGAGGAGAAGAGGAGACTTGTTTCAAACAAGACATTTTAAAGTAATGTTTTTCTTCATTGACTTCCATTCCCAAAATCAATTTGCTAAGTGAATAAACAATAGCACTTGGAGCAGATTGTGAGAAAATGAGTAAGCCTAGCTAAACGTTCAGGAAATGTTATATCTTCAAACCATACAATACTTGGGAAAGGCATACTGCCTTAATTTTACTTTTGTTGTTTTCCTTCTAAGGCCAAAAAACCCTTACAACACTTTCTGAACTGGCAGGGAGAACTAACAAGTTAGAGCTAGCATCAGCATCAGCATACATGGGACATTTAGGATAAGTTTGAGATATAACAGAAATAATATTTGGAAAAGGAGACTGAAAGATTAATGAAAATACAGCTACCGTATTAGTATATAGACACCTTCACTTGTGAATGTAATCTTATCCCTCCACCCCCAAACCACAGCCACATTTCCCCTCTGATAACCCGACTCTGGCTTATTATTCAGTTCACCTGATCTCTTGCCCTAAAAGTTGTTCTAAACCTTCAAGCACCAAGTGTCTGAGAGTGTTACAGGAACCAGTACCGCGTGAATCTTGTGTTGTGGAGAATGGAACCGATTATTGCTTAAGGCAAAAAAACCTAAATAGATCTCCTTCCTGTGCTTTTCTCTGCATTTTAAGAGTTGTCAGACTTCATATGGTCTCTTCTTTCAGGAAGGAGATTCCTATGACAACATGCCCTCCTTTAAACACTGATAGGCTTCATTGTATAACTACATGATCCTTGCACTGGACTGCAATGTACATGTAAAACAGTCTCTAGAAACAAGGTTGTGTACAAATGTGGGTGAACTGAAACCAGGCTATGAAGGCTAATAAGCCCTGAGCAGATCAGAAAAACTCTAGGAGTGTAATGGTGTCCCAGGGAGGGGGCGATCCCCCATCCCTCCAAGAGTCCACCACTCAGAGACAGTGTCAAGTAAAAAGATGTATTTATTGGGGGAAGTCCTGGATGGACTAGTCCTCGGTTTCAGAAAAACATATAACACAGAACAGGACAGTGGCACAGAGACTTGCTTCAGGAGGATTTCCATGTACCAACAAAGCAATTCAGCTCTGATGGAGAGGTGAATTGGGACGCCATGGGGACGAACAAGACTCGAACATGTGGCATGGCGTAATGGCACCCTAGCTAGTCTGCTCCTAAATAGTCTCAGGTCAGGGGGCAGGGTCACAGGAAGCTCCCAGTTCCAAACACTTGACAGATGGGTTCGGAAACCTATAGGCCATGTGCGTTCCACAGTCTCTTGGCGTTCAGGACCTCCCATTATCTGGGGATGGGACTTCACTTCCTGTAGGAATCGAGGCATGCCTATCAAGAACTGGCCAGCTGAAGGGGGACGGAGGACAGGGGATATTGTTTACAAGGAGTGGGAATCTTCCCCGGGCTTCTGACCAGACCAGTGCCGGGGAGATAGTGAAGATGGAGTCAGCTTCTGCCTTCTTTCACTAGCCAGATCTGACCTCCATATTACAGGAGCAACCACCCAGACCCTGAAAACACAACTGCAATATGACAAACCCCAGGGCCTGCGCGCACTTCACAGTTTCACTACCACTGTTGCCATGCTCTCCGTCCCGCAGTGCAAAGCGAATGAAATCACCCGGGTGCCTGACAGAACCTCAGTGGGGGAGTGTGTGCGCACACACCCCCGGCTCTCCCCCTCTGGAAAACAACCACCCTGCATGCAGAGCTCCAGTGGCCAGGTTCTGCCCCTGAGGGCGCATGGTCTGATCGCGGCGCCCACTCTGGAAACCCAACTGGAGGAGCGTGGGGAGGGGAGACTTGGGTCCGGAGCCTGGCCCACGCTTTTTACCTGACACTTTCCCTCTTCGGGATCCCTTCAGGTCACAGTCCCATGGCCCACTGAACACAGGCTAGGCCCTCTGTGGCTCCAAACTTGGGAATGCGAATGCATACTTCACAGCACTTCCCCAAAGCTGGAAAAAGACAGAGGAACGGGAATTTACAGACGGGAAAAACCTCAGTGGGTGGACAGGCGCAATCTCACAAGGAGCCCAGTTAGGCACTGGCACAGGATTGGTGCCATGAAGGAAACAACATTTCCCACATTGCCGTGTGCACCCTAAGGTAAGTTGGGTTGCTTAAGGGTTTCAGCAGTGCTAGCCTAGATCCCAAGAGCACATAGATGCTTGGGCCTTTTGGGTGTTTCAGTGTCATCCAGCTGACAGCTTACAACTGATGCCTTCTGATACGGAAATGGTACTGTGGAAACCAAGTGAAAGATGGAGGGGAACACCCTCTCTTTTTTGAGTCTCTAGAAAAAGCAGGTAGTGAGCCTGGGGAAGGTCAAACTTAAGCAGAATGACAGGAGCTTAAAGCAGCTTGACCTATAGCTGCTTGACCTTTAGAAAAGAAAGTATTGGGGAAGGCCACTCAATTTTCATGTTTTAGTTTAGGGAACGTTCCAGAAATTGAACGATTTAAGGTTAAGAAGTTAAATAGGTAAATAGCAGTCACTTCCAGAACTAAGAATTGAATGAAGAGAGAGTATTTGGCTTGCTGTTTGTAATCATCTACTGCCAATTCTGGTCCTGTATGTCTGCTTGCTTGCTTTGCCTAACTTTCCGGACCACCTGTGTGTAGTAAGTGGCCACATGCATATGGTACATGTGTGTTTTGTCTAAAATCCAGCTCTATGGAAGCCCAGTCCTGTTCTTCACCATCCCGGTGGTGGCGAATTTTGTGGTGTCCCGAAGTCAATGATCAATGAGACCAGTCAGATCTGAGAGAGAGAGCAAAAAATATTGAGCAGGGCCAGAATGCGCTGACACTTAGGTCGGCCCCTGAGGCTGGGATCCCAGGGGATGGATGGCCTTGGGTGGGGGTCAGCATTGACTTTTAAGCATTACAGCTGGAACAGGAAGAAGGGGGAGGTCGATACAAGATTGAGCCCTCAGGCCTTTTGTTTTAGCCAATGACTGATTCAGAAGTTACTTTCATGTGTAACCTTTCTGCTACAGGTTTTCTGCCTAGGGATTGCCTTAGAGTTGGCAGGAGGCTGGAGGGCACGTTGGCTATATTAATCAGGAGGGAGCAGAAGCAGAGTTACAGAAAAAAAAAAAACAAAACAGCTTGTTAGTTATCAAACAAGTGTTTTCCTGAGGCAAAGGCGAAACATTCCTGGGGATGTTTACAATTTTTTTCCTATGTTAGTACAATTGCAATTTCATTTTAAATTCATCCAATTCCTTCTTTATTTTTTCTCACCCCCAACAGTGAACAGATGCTAAATAAAAGACTCCTAGCACAAATGAGTGCTGGTGACTTCATTGTCGTGGGTTTCAGGGTGTCTGGTTTATAACATTTTAAGTGATATATTGATACCAAAGCAGTTAGAATAATTCTATAAAGAAATTCCTCCACTTGCTTTTTGGGAGTCCCAGTTATACTATCTGGATAAGAAATATGGAATGAATGATGGATTTTCTTCCCACTTAATTTATCAGATAGGCTTCAGTGAATGAGCATAGTATATCTATCTGCGAATAATGAACTTTGTGTTAGAGCTGGTAGAAGACGGAAGAGTTTCCGGACTACAGGGAAAAGGAAGAGAAGCCCCCACTCCCCCCTTGAACCAACTTACAGAAGTCAGACTTCTGAGCCCCTAGATGTTACTGTATTTTTTTTTCTGCCTTACAAGTTAGTGGTGCAAAGCTGCAGATGCTGATGGAAGAGGAAAGATAATAAGAGGGCCGTGGTGCGAAAGTAATAACTACAATTGTGGAGAATTTTCCCTTTGTCCTGGTCGACAAGCTGCAAGAGGCTATTGTCTAAGGGATGCAGTTTTCCAGGTGTAGCACTGCATTTGGATGCCCCCAGTACAAACTACTGAGATGATAGGTTGAGACTAGTCATGGTGAAGGGCAGTGAAAGGAGGCCAACTATATGGCACAAGCATTTAAATGAAGACCTTTCTCTCTCCTTTTCATTTATCTACAGATGCATATATAAACAGATAAATTGTATATAATTTTTGTCTTATAAACATATGTAGATAGATATCACATATGTATCTAGAATACATGTATCTAGATGCATATAGAATATTGTATATGATATAACCATATATTGTATACTTCATAGTTGTGTATATATTTACATATATAGATACATAAAACATGATTGTAACTATGTTGGAGTAAGAGGGAAATTTGGGTGATTATTTTGAAGATGGAGACTTCAAAGGTGGCCTTTCCAAGGTGGTTATAACTCATAATTTTCCAGATCCTTAGTCTCCCAAGTAGCTAGAATTATAGGCATGAATTACTGGTACTTGGTTTGATTTTCTGTATGTCTTTGAACTAATTTTTGTTCCTCATTCTTTCCACGTTCCTAATTGTTTATAGTACTGCCAGAACTATTTTTAACACAAGCATGTCACAATTGTTCTGGTGAAACTATCTACAGGGAATGAAGGGTTGGCAGATGCTGAAACTATAGCTGAATAACCATGTTTAAGCCCAATGCTTGGCATGTGCAAGATTAGGCAATACCATCCAAGAAGCAATTTCTCACATACTTACCAAACTAAAATAAAGCCATGGCAGCTTGTAATGAGGAAAATCCTCATAAAGTCATTGTATTTAAACTAAAAAATGTACTATCAGCTATGCTAGTACATTAAGAAAAAAAACCAGTAAGACATAATTTATATACAATACACTCAAAACCAACAGTTCATATGCTTCTCTTTCCTAGTTATCATCACTCAAACTGCACCAAGAATGCCAAATACATACTGGGAACCAATCCATCAGCAGAGAACCCCTGTTTTAGTTTCAATTGTACATGCTCAAAAACATGAATCCTTCTACTTGTCCATATTACCAGTCTGGATTAGTTTCTCTTCATTATAGATTTTGCTATACAAAATATGTTTTCAATCAGGCTCACACCTGTAATCCTAGCTACTAAAGAGACTGAGATTTGAGGGTCACAGTTCAAAGCCAGCTATGTCAGGCAAGTGCATGAGACTATTATCTCCAACTAACCACCCCAAATGCCAGAATTGGAGCTGTAGCTCAAGTGGTAGTGCACTAGTCTTGAGAGGATAAAGCTCAAGGAGAATGCCCACAGCCTGAGTTCAAGCCCTAGAAAATGTTAAGTTCTGAGTTAGGCAACAGGGCCTCAGTCCGTAATCATGGCTAACCAAAATGCTGATTCATGAGTGTGGACTGAAGCCTGTTAGACAGGAAAAATGCTTCAGACTCTTGTCTTTATTCAACCAGCAGAACCCCACCCTCCCAAAAAGTGGAGCTGTGGCTTGAGTAGCAGAGCATTAGCCTTGAGCAAAGAAAGCTTATGGACAGTGTATAACCTCAATTTCAAGCTGTAGGACTATACACACAAAGAAAATATATCCCCAAACGTGTTTCCTATCCATGTTCTCTGTACCATAAACTTGGGAAGAAAAGATGCCAGGACAGATTTCACTGCCATGTGTATTTTGTAATGAACAAAGAATAGTATCTTTTCTTAGATGTTCCACATTCCAAAAGTGAACTGGAAATTCTAAGTTATTTGTGTTAAAAGACATATGGATCATACATAAAATGAGAGACTTAAGGGAAGCAGTGAATAAATTCATGTTCTTATTTGCTTGGCTCAAATCCTGACAGTCTTTCTCCCAACCTCCCCTCCTCCTCCACTCCTCCCTAAATCAACTTGGACATTTTGACTCCAGATGTAAAGGGCTGGAGATTGTACTTCTGAGAAGAGGATATAAAATTACTTTGACAAGCCATTCTTTATTATAAAAGATACAAATCAACGACTTCACTTTCCATTTGTCAAGCCTGGAAGTAATGCCCATCCCTTTTGTCCAAATCCTTTGGATAATATTCAGGTATATCATCCCCATTCAACACAATGACAGGGCAAGAAATGTTGGCTCAGTGAGTAGCCAGGTGTAAATGACACCTAGGTTACCTCTGTCATGTAGGATTTCTCTGTATAATTTACTTTCTGTGTAATTAATTTCTGACAGAGGATTTTCTTACATTGGGTTTCTTTTACGTTTGAATGTTCTAATGCTTGCTGAAAGTTGACAGCTTGATAAACTTCCTCTATTCTTTAAATTTAGAGATTCTGTCATGTGTTCAGGTCTCTGATACCTGTTGAGAAATGTTTTCTAACATTTATTATACTCATAAAGTTCTTCTCCTCTGTATGTTGTATGATGCACACTGAAGAGTGACTTATTAAAACATGATAGTTACATTCATTAGTTTTCTCTGATAGTTTTCTAGTTCTCTGATGTATAGTGAGATGTGACTATTGGTTGGAGGGCTTCCCATACTTGTTACACTCATTAGAATTCTCTCCTGTGTATGCTCTGAACACTGAGGTGTGCCTTCCGGATGAAAGATTTTCCACATTTTCTACATTCATGTGGTCTCTCTCCTGTGTATGTTCTCTGATGCATATTGAGGGTTCACTTCTGCCTGAAACAATTTCCATATCTGCTGCATTCACAAGGTTTATCTCCTGTGTGTGTGTTCTCTGATGCAAACTGAGGTATGACTTCTGCTTGAAAGACCTTCCACATTTGGTACATTCATAAGGCTTCTCTCCTGTATGTATTCTATGATGAACACTGAGCCATGCCTTCTGGGTGAAAGACTTTCCACATTTGTTACATTTTCAAGGTTTCTCTCCTTTATATACTCTATGATGCAAACTGATGGATGCTTTCTGGGTCAAGGACCCACATCTGTCACATTCTTGAGGTTTCTCTCCTGAGTGTGTTCTCTGATACATACTGAGGTGTGATTTCTGCTTGAAAGACACTGCACATCAGTTACATAACATTTCTCACCTATGTGGGTTCTCTGATACAAACTGAATTGTGTCTTCCAGGTGAAAGACTTTCCACATGTATTACATGTATAAGGTTTCTCACCTATGTGAATTCTTTATGACTGTGGAGGTATGACTTCTGCTTGAAAGATTTGCCACATTGGTTACATTCATAAGGTTTCTCACCAGTGTGTATTCTCTTATGCCTGAGAAGAGCTGACTGTTGAGTGAAGGACTTTCCACAGATGTTACATTCATAAGGTTTTTCTCCTGTTTGAATTCTCTTATGTGTGCTGAGATCTGAGTTGTAGACAAAGTACTTTGCACATTTGTTACATTCATAAGGTTTCTTACCTGTATGCATTCTCATATGAATGATGAGTAATGACTTCTGGGTGAAAAATTTTTCACGTTGGTTACAGTTATAAGGTTTCACACCTTTGTATTATCTGATGAACAGTGAGGCTTGACTTCTATTACATTTATAATGTTTCTCTCCTGTGTAAATTCTCTTATGCCTGCTGAGGAGTGAGTTCTGCTTGAATGACCTCCTACATTTGTTACACTCTTAAGATTTATCTCCTGTGTGTGTTCTCTGATACCTTCTGAAAGTTGACTCACTAATGAAGGACTGTCCACATTCGTTACAGTCATTAGGTTTACTATCTGTGTGTGTTCTCTGATGAACAGTAAGGCTTCCTTTCCAAGTAAAAGACTTTCCATATTTGTTACCTTCATAAAATTGCTTTGCCTATTAGAGTACTCTCATGCATGCAGAGAGCTGACTTTTTGGTGAAAGATTTCTTATATTCATCATATTCATAGTGTTTCTCTCCTTTGTGAGTTTGAGGTTGGAAAGCCATATCTGACATCTGATCGATAGGTGTTGCAATTTGCTATACTCATCAGGCTTCTCCACTCGATATTGGCTCTGATGTTTTGTAAGGTGTATTTCCTTACTGAAATATTTCTTACATTCATAGCATGTACACGGTTTCACTACGGTGTGCATTTTCTCATGTGTAGTAACTATGGGTCTTAAGTACATACAATGGTTTCTCACATTTAGTACATCCCGGTGTTTCCCCCCACCCCACTCTTAGAAGCATTTCTTGGTCAATGAGAGCAGAATTATCATAGCCTTCTCTATATTCATTATTGTTATAGGAGAGCTCTTCCACACAAATGCAATTATGTCTAAAGAGTATGGTCTCTGAGTTTAATACTATCCCTTTTCAATCATACTCAAAATACTGCTGTTCATTTGGACTCTCATAATGTTGATGGAAATGCTTGGAACATCTGAGGGATTGTTCAATTACTGAGAGGCACCAGGCTTATATGCAGCATGCATCTCACCAGGCTCACTGTAGTATAGCATGTTCTCACAGTCAATGAACTCCTCAGTCCTCATTCCTAAGTAGTTTCCATTATTCCTAATCAGCTCTGGCATATGTTTTGAGCTCAAATTAAAAGTTGTTAATAATCTAACTCTTTCATCCACTGTGTTGCTATTAGTGACTGCTACTTCACATACACATTCATTTTACTTTCTTGACATGTCTTAATCATGTCATCCATTTTTTGGACATCTAAAATGATAAAAAAAAACATGAATGAGATAAAAACATTTCTTAATATAAAGATAGAACATTTCCTCATATCTTAATTATTATAGATTTTAAAATATCAATATTAGGAATTAATGTATGAGAAATATGTCCATTTTTCCTCATGCACTACTGATATTTTACAATGTAAAGTAACAGTTTTTAATATTGTTTTGTTAGGTTATAGAGGGTTAGTTTTCTTTTATTTTCTTGAAATAATATTTTGTGCAGCTTTGCGTCTCAACTAGTAAGTTAAGAATAAGAACATTTTCTCTCTTTTTTTAAAATTTTTATTACCAAACTGATGTACAGAGAGGTTACAGTTTCATACTGTTAGTTACCTTGTAAAAATAAGAACATTTTCTAGATTCATTGACCATAAGAGTGTTTTATAGGTCCTTTTGCCTTTTACCTTAGCAGGAATGGTTAGGATTGAGGATTTATACCTATTTCTTCAGTTCTAACTTCTCACTAAGAATTACTCTTCTCTAGATTAAAAGCTTTAACTCTGAATCCCAGACTCTGCCCATCACCATTGACAAGCTTTTGTCCTTACCTGAAAATTGAACCGGCATCCTTTTTACTACCTCAGAAAATGGAATCTCCTGCACATTGCCCCCCCCCCCCCTTTTAAAGGATGATTTGCACAAAGACAAAGGGGAATTGCTACCTTTAACTCTACTCCCACACAAAACTCAGTACATCTCCACATGGATTCTTTTTTTTTTTTTTTTTTTTTTTTGGCCAGTCCTGGGCTTGGACTCAGGGCCTGAGCACTGTCCCTGGCTTCTTCCCGCTCAAGGCTAGCACTCTGCCACTTGAGCCACAGCGCCGCTTCTGGCCATTTTCTGTATATGTGGTGCTGGGGAATCGAACCTAGGGCCTCGTGTATCCGAGGCAGGCACTCTTGCCACTAGGCTATATCCCCAGCCCCTGGATTCTTGATTCACATGTCTTTCTGACAAAGAATCACCTAGTTCTTTGACACACACACACACACACACACACACACACACACAAACACACACACACACAATTCAGGAGAATTAGGAACATCATTGCTCAGTACAGCTCAATGTGGACATACCAATTGGGCTCTGGCTCCAACATCACTGTGCAAGATGCACTCACTTACATGTGAAATTCTTGTCTGGGGATTTTCCATTCCATGGTCCTGTTCCTTGCTCCATCCTTACAATCAACTTAGGTTTAAGAATACAGTGCCCTTTTAAGAAAAAACAGGGCACATCAGTTTCATAACATTTCTCACCTATGTAGGTTCTCTGATGCAAACTGAGTTGTGTCTTCCAGGTGAAATACTTTCCACATGTGTTACCTTTATAAGGTTTCACACATATTTAAATTCTCTTATGACTGAGAAAGGTTGACTCCTGAGTGAAGGACTTTCCACATGTTACATTCATGTGGTTTCTCACCTGTGTGTGTTCTCTGATGAACAGTAAGGTCTGCCTTCCAGGTGAAAGACTTTCCACATTTGTTATATTAATAAGGTTTTTCTCCTGTGTGAATTCTCTTATGTGTGCTAAGATCCAAGTACTGGACAAAGGACTTTCCACATTTGTTTCATTCATAATGTTTCTCACCTGTATGCATTCTCTTATGCATGCTGAGTGAGACTTCTGGGTGAAGGATTTCTCACATCGGTTACATTTATAAGGTTTCTCTCAGGTGTGAATTTTCATATGTGTCATGAGTGATGACTTATGAGTGAAGGATTTTCCACATTTGTTACACTCATAAGGTTTCTTACCTGTATGCAGGAATGGTTGGGAGTGAGGATTTATACCTATTTCATCAGTTCTAACTTCTGAATAAAAATTAGAGGTAGAGTGCTAGCCATGAGAAAAAGAAGCCAGGGACAGTGCTTAGGCCTTGAGTACAAGTCCCTGAACTGGCAAAAAAAAAAAAATCTATTTTATCAACTGTTCTGGAACACCAGAGTTGCAACCTTCCTCAAGCTCCCTAATCCGCTGTGACCAGGAGCAACACAATAACACAGATGTGACTGTGGAACTGAGGTCTGGGGTACCAGGAAACCTATAGCCTTAAAATGGGAGACTTTGCAGCTTCTGGCATTGGAACCCCTTTATGTTTTACAACTGACTCCAACAGTTGTATTCCAGGCTGTACTGTAATGCTATTCAAAAATCATAGAATTTGCATTCCTAATAATAGTCAAGTATATAATATATGAGTGACTTCATTGCCTACTGGGTTTCCTGTACATGCTAATTCTACATCGTCCTTCTTGATACCTCGCTGCAGTCTTGAGTTACAATCTCGAGATGCAGACCTCCGGCACCCCAACTTTTGTCTCATCTTCTTTTTTTCTCTTATCTATCTTTCTTTTTCTTTAATCCTCTCCCTTTCAATCAGGATTTCCTCTTTGCTGCCGGCTGGCTCAGCAGAAGTGGTGCCCGAACAGGGTCCTGAAAACCTGGGAGGAAGGCAAGGACGTCTGATCACTTGGGAAAGAGAGTGGGAGAGAGTGCAGAAAAATATAGTCAAGAGTAAAATACAATGGGACAAAGTAACAGTTGCATGCTGTACATGAAAGTCCTGAAAGGGACGCTTCAGGCCCGGGGAGTGAAAGTGGGGCAAAGTCAGTTGGAACGTTTCTTTCACTTCATCGAGGAAATATGCCGCTGGTTCCCAGAGGAAGGAACCATTAACTTAGAAGTTCGGCAAAAAGTAGGGAAAAGGGTTCAGGGACATTATGACACAAAAGGCCCTGAACAAACCCCACTGGATGCTTTTACTCTTTGGAAACCAGTCAGAGATTGTTTAGATACTAGACATGAACAGATTAAATTCAATCAGTCAATGAGAAAAACTGAACAGGGATCCGATGAGCGTTGCCCAGCCCCAGAAGCACATGCTGCTGCCCTGGAAGAGCTGAGAAAATAAATAAGATCTGAACCCACTGGGTTAGATATTAAGGAAGACTCAGATGGCTCAGAATCTGAGGAAAAATTATGCAATGAGCCTACTAAAGATAGATTGACCCATGTTGAGAATGTGTTGAAATCAGTTATAGCTCTATTGTCACAGCTTCACCCAGAAAAACAAACTCCTTTAAAGGTAGATACTGGTGAGCCCCTGACGACAGTCCTGGCAGACTTACAGCTCTTTTAGGTGCAGGCTGCTCAAAGAGGGGAGGGACCTGAGGCTAGGGAAATGCTAATACCACCGAGGTAACTTCTCCTGACTGAGCACTCTACTTCCATCCACCACGATAATGACAGATTTGAAACCCCAACCAGGGTGAGTGACTATTAGCCTGGAGCTTGGATTTTCCATAAAGCCACTGGGCTAGGTCAAGGGGATCAGCAATTGTGGGTGTTTGGAGTCAACTGATCTGTAGTTCACCTCTGCTGGTCGCTCATCAAGTGTGGGACAGTCTAAATTGCTTCAGGAAAGCTGCTCAAGTTTGAGCCCAATCTTACATATTTGGAATATTTTTCAGGACTTACCTTCTATGAGCTTCTATGAGCGCTCAGGCAGATGAAGTTCTCTCTGTCTCTTTTTCTGCCTCCCTCTAAACTCTTTTCTTTTTTTTTTTGCCAGTTTTGGGGCTTGGACTCAGGGCCTGAGCACTGTCCCTGGCTTCTTTTTACTCAAGGCTAGCACTCTGCCACTTGAGCCACAGCACCACTTCTGGCCATTTTCTGTATATGTGGTGCTGGGGAATCGAACCCAGGGCCTCATGTATATGAGGCAGGCACTCTTGCTACTAGGCCATATCCCCAGCCCCTCCCTCTAAACTCTTGATGCCTGCCTGTAACATAGGATGGGCTGGTGCTAGCTTCCAAAGGTACCAATATTTGTTTAACATCTGCTTTCAAAGACTCAAAGAAAGGTTTTCTATTCTTGTTATTGATGTTAAGTTTGGAGACTCAGTTAAATTCTGCTTGTTTGGCTAAATCATAAGTTTTCTCTAGTGTTGAGCACATGGTCGACACTAGGATTGGTTGGAGTGAAAGCCTGCCCATCCCCCAAGTGACAGGCATGCCAAATTCCTGGAGGCTGGGAAGGGACTTGGGAGTCCTGTGGCCTTGCATTTCAAAGGTGCCTTGCAATTCAAATGCTAGATGATGAAAGTGTCTTGCTTTGAACTTGCTGTCTGTGTTCATGTCAGCTCTCCATGGGAGCTGAACTGGTTTCTCAAAATGTGAAAATTTTGGTTACTGGAAAAATTTTTTTTGGTTTACTATCTAACCATGTGGTTCTAGAATATAGGCAAAATAATATCATTTGCCACTGGAATTCCAGAAAACTTACATGGCAAATTAAAGAATTCTAAGTGCGCCCCAAAGCTTGTGCACATTATCTGTATGTCTGTCTGTGTATGTCTATGTGTTGGTAAAACTTAAAAACAAAACAAAAAAACAGGTTTTAAACCCAAACTGATCATGTTTGGGTGCAAGCAAATGTGTCTAAGAAAAACTCCAAAAGACTCTAGTGAAGTGTGTATCTAATCCTGACAATCCTTTGATATAGACTAAGATTTTGCTTCTCCATTTTTCTTTTTTTCCCCATGCTCTCATAAACTCTTTAAGATCAAGGGACCAGAGTCATTTTGGAACAACTGCACAAATGTGACTTTTTTTTTTTGGCCGGTCCTGGGCCTTGGATTCCGGGCCTGAGCACTGTCCCTGGCTTCTTTCCGCTCAAGGCTAGCACTCTCCCACTTGAGCCACAGCGCCACTTCTGGCCATTTTCTGTATATGTGGTGCTGGGGAATCGAACCTAGGGCCTCGTGTATCGGAGGCAGGCACTCTTGCCACTAGGCTATATCCCCAGCCCCAAATGTGACTGTTAACCTAAATATTCCTGACCCAAAATTAACATACAGGTTGAGTGGACCATGGCAGTCTGTGACTACAGGAAGCTGCTTCCACAGTTGGCTCCCAAACTGCCTGGTTTGCTCAGGCAATCTAGGAGTCCTGTGAAGATTTTGACAGTCTCAGGCTGTCAAAGGCTACTACCCTGGCTCTGCCTGCCCCAAGATTAGAATTGGGTTTATAGCAGGCCTATCATGACAGAGTTGCAACCCAGACTTATTCCAAAGTTAAAAGAATTAGAGTTGTGTTTGGCGACCACAGTGTTGCATTGGGGTAGCACTGGTGCCTTCTCCCTCCATGACTCACAAACTGTCCTGAATGCTACAGCGAGCAGACTTGGTTGGTCCTCAATCTGTGTGGATTTTCTGACTAGGAAGATGGTTTAAGGCCCAAGCCTTCTAAAATCTGTTTAAAAATGCCTTTAACCAGTCTGTGTAGAAATTTACAGGCAACAAGCAGGAGGTGTGACAGCCTATCCAGGGAAATCTGAGATGCTACTACAGTCTTATCCAGATGCAAGCCATCTCTCCTGCTGTCCTGCTAATTTGGGATGGAAGACACAGCCACTTCAGATCCACTGAAGCTGACACTTTCATTGTTATTCATTTGTTTTCTCTTTCACGTGCCAGTAAGGTAAGGTTAATAATATGATTTTATTTAATGCCACATGGACCTCATCCAGTCTGCTGTTCTCTAAGAGTTACAGCAGAACTCTGGAAAGTATTTGTTGGTCATATTTGAGGTCCTTATTATTTTACTAGTCAAAAGTTACAGATTGAAACTTCTCTTTTTGTACTTTACATGGTTTTCAAAATTTTCTGGGAGATATTCAGTGGCTTCACCCTTATCTTAAATTATCCACAGCTGAAATAAAACCTTTATTTGATCTATTAAAGGGGGACCCTGACCCCACATCTCCCAGACAAATTACAAATGAAGCAGCCAAAGCCTTAAGCATAGTAAATTATGCCATTTCTTCCCAACATGTAAATTATATTGATTACTCAGCCCCTTGAGAAGCACATATTTTAACTACACCTCATTCTCCAACAGCGGTCCTCCGGCAGAAGGGACCTCTTTTATGGCTTTCCTTGCCTGCTACTCCTTCAAAAGTGTTAACTCCCTATTATAAATTGGTAGCCACTTTAGTTCCATATGTGCCGTGTGGAATCTTGTAAGTATCTTGGATGAGATCCACAGGTTATTTACATACCCTATACTTTACAACAGCAAGAATGGCTTTATATTCATTGTGATTCCTGGGCCATTGCTTGGGACAATTTTATGGACATAATTTCACATCATTGTCCCTCCAACAAATTACTTCACTTTGCCTCTTCTTACCATTAAGTGAGGGAAATGCTATTACGGACGAGGCTACTCAAATTTTTCTCACTCAAATTGACTTAGCAAAGCAATCACATGCTGCCCACCATCAAAACAGTCGTGCCTTACGTTAGCAATTTCATATCACACGTGAGGTGGCTCATCAAATTGTAAAAACGTGTCCCAATTGTACTACCTTCCTACCTGTGCCCTCCAATAGCATTAACCCCTGAGGCTTAGTGGCCAACCATGTTTGGCAAATGGATGTTACCCACATTCCCTCTTTTGGACGGCTCCGCTTTGTCCATGTTACCATAGACACCTACTCTAATTTTATTATGGCTACTCCTCTTATTGGGGAAGCTAGCAAACATTGTATCTCCCGTGCCTTATGCTCCTTTGCTACTATGGGACTTCCTAAACATATTAAAACTGATAATGGTCCAGGATATGTTTGTCAAGCTTTTCAAACTTTTTGCAAATCTTACCAAATTGTTCACTCTACAAGAATTCCCTATAATCCTCAAGGCCAAGGAATTGTTGATTGGGCCAACGGTTTGTTAAAACACCAAATTTCTAAATTAAAATAGGGGGAGTTATACTCCTTCTCTCCTGTTAATAATCTTTCTCATGCTTTATTTGTAATAATTTTTTTAAAATTTGGACTGTAATGGCCTCTCTGCAGCACAGTGGTTCTGGGAAAAGAGAGAGCAAGTTAAGTGGAAAGATCCTTTAACAGGTGCTTGGCACGGGCCCGATCCAGTATTGACATGGGGTCGAGGACATGTCTGTGTTTTTTCACAGGGTGAAAATGATGCCTGCTGGCTACATGAGCATTGAGTTCGGATTGTGGAAGCTCATCAGAATGGTACAAGCACTGACCCACTGGGCTTATGTGCCAGATCCACCGATTGTGCACCCTGAGACTTTGGAAGAAGCTAAGGTGTTCGCCGGTGTCAACAGATCAGCATATAGTACAGCCACAGATCCTTTTGTTCAACACGTTAAAATGGGAAACTTTGCAGCTTCTGGCATTGGAACCCCTTTATGTTTTACAACTGACTCCAACAGTTATATTCCAGGCTGTACTGTAATGCCATCCATAAATCATAGAATTTGCATTCCTGATAATAGTCAAGTATATAATATATGAGTGACTTCATTGCCTACTGAGTTTCCTGTACATGCTAATTCTACAACGTCCTTCATGATACCTCGCTGCAGTCTTGAGTTACAATCTCGAGATGCAGACCTCCGGCACACCATCTTTTTTCTCTTGTCTTCTTTTTTCTCTTATCTATCTTTCTTTTTCTTTAATCCTCGCCCCCTCAATCAGGATTCCCCCTTTGCTGCTGACTGGCTCGGCAGAAGTCCAAGTCCCAGAACTGACCAAAAAAAATCTATTTCATCAACTGTTCTGGAACACCAGAGTTGCAACCCTCCTCAAGATCCCTAATCCACTGTGAACAGGAGCAACACAATAACACAGATGTGACTGTGGAACTGAGGTCTGGGGTACCAGGAAACCTATAGCCTTCCTCTAGCTTCAGATCCCCAGGTTCCATTAACCAAGATTTTTCTTGCTTTTGTGCAAGGAAGGTACAAACTTACCAGTGACAATGTTCTGTATATAGTGGCAGGTGACCTTCTTATTCTAGGAGGAAGAACTAAATAGTAAACAGCTCACAATTTGCATAAACCTAAGTCTCAGGCTCCCACAGAGTTTAGGATGGAATTATCTCAGACTCAGGATAGAGTCTGAGTTTCCATAAAGCCTGTACTGATTGACCTTTTCAGGAAACTCTCAGCATTCTTGGAGGAGGCATTCCATCGTCTCAATCCTTTTGGGGTCTCACAGCGTGGATTTCTGGGTCCTCACACACAGTGTAGGCAGGCTTTCTCATTTTAAGTAATGTAGACTAGGCTCATAATTGTAGTGCAGAATTTGTAATTTATCAAGTACAGATAAATAAGAAGGAGAATATTTATGTTAGCTACATTTTATTTTTACCATGTGTCTCTCAATTTTGGTATTCCCTTTCAGTTTCCTAGTTCTAATACCAGTATACAGGGTTTCCAATGTACTCAGATAAGATACAGAGATAGTTCTTGTGGTTCTTGTTCTTCTGATTCTTGCTGTTCTTGTTCTAGTTCTTCTTTTTCTTCTTGTTCTCCTTTTCCTTCTCCTCCTCCTTCTTCTAGTACAGTTTATTTTATTTTTTTATTTTTGCCAGTACTGGGCCTCGGAATCAGGGCCTGAGCACTGGTTCCTAGCTTCTTTTGCTCAAGGTTAGCACTCTGCCACTTGAGCCACAGTGCTACTTCTGGCCACTTTCTATATATGTGGTGCTGGGGAATCGAACCCAGAGCTTCATGTATAGGAGGCAAGCACTCTTGCCACTAGGCCATATCCCCAGCACTGTTAGCTACATTTTAAAGTCACAAAATCAATAGGAAGTGATGAGGATAAACATAGGATCAGTTTCTAGAAAGATGTTTTAAAGCAATGTTTATGCTTCATTGACTTCAATTCCCAAAAGGAATTTGCCAAGTGAAATAATACTTGTTTGAGCAGACTGACAAAATGAGTTACTTAGCATTTCCCTTACCTCAGGTCCACAGCCCCTCCCACTAGCCCCAAGCACTACCCATACCTGGACTCCCTGCCCCAGAGGTATAATGGACCACTCCACCCACCACTCAGTCCTACCTACTGCCCCTTTAGCCCCAGATATATATGCAACCACATGAATTAAGGTGCAGCCAGTGTATTGCTCCCTCTCCCATGGGAGATAGGGCCCCATTAATAAACCTCCTTATAAACCTTCTTCTCCTATCTGTGAATATCTCCTCATGGTCCCCTGGGATGGCTGGACAGATTCTGGACAGTAATACTAGCTAACATTTCAATATATGCAACATCTACAACTCATACAACCTTAAGTAAGATATGGTACCTTAAGTTTTCTTTTGCAATTTTTCTTGGAAGGCCAAAGATTCCTGACCCAACACCTCCTGAACTGCGAGGAAGAACCAAGGTGTTAGAGCTAGTAGCATCAGCACACCCATAGATGAGACATTTAGAGATAGGATAAGTTTGAGAGATCTCATACTAGAAACCAACAATGGGAAGAGAATGAATAAATTAATGAGAATAGGATTAGGGTCTTAGTACAGACATCCTTTCAGTTACAACCAACAGTTATACCTCCACCCCAAACCACAGCCTCATTTCCTCTGCAATAACTAGGCTCTGCCTTATTCCTCAGTACAGTTCATCGCCCTCCTAAAAGTGGGTCTAAACGTTCCAACAGCACCAAGTGACTAAGAGTGTTGAAGGAAAGAGTACCACATGAAGTCTCGTGCTCAGGACAGTGGAACCAATTATTGCTTAAGGCAAGGAAAACTAAAAAACATCTTCCCCTTCCTGTGCTTTTCTGCCATCATCTTCAGGGTTTGTCTGAAGTTGACAAGGTTCTGTTCTTTAGGAGGGAGATTGCTATTCATAAAATGCCCTCCTTTAAACACTGGTAGTCTTCATTCAGTAACTACATGACCCTCGCACAGTATTCCAATATCCCATGCAAAAGAGTTTCTAGAAACAAGGTTGTGTACAAACATGGGTGGACTAAAACCAGGAGTGATATGAAAGCTAACAAGGCATGAGCAGACCAGAAAAACCACCCAGAACTGGAAAACACAACTGCAACATAACAAGCCCCAGGGCCCATATGCACTTCATGGTTTCACTACTACTGTGGCCATGCTCGCTGTCCAGCAGGGCAAAGTGAACCCAGTCACCTGTGTGGTGGGTGGAACCTCAGTGGGGGAGTGTGCCTGTGCACCTCCTGGTCCTCCTGCTCTGGACAACACCCAACCTTCCTGCAGAGCTCAGGTGGTCAGGTTCTGCCTCTGGCAGCGCCCACTGGGGAAGCCCAACTGGAGGAGCACAAGAGGGCAGACTCAGGTCTGAAGCCCGGCCTGACCTTCTTACCTGACACCTTCCCTCCCTGGGATCCCTTCAGGTCACAGTGCCCAAGTGAAGAGAAGCTGGGCCCCTGCCCCGGGCTCCGACTAAAGGAATACAAATCTGTACTCCAGAGCATGGCCAGCAGCCAGACAAACGGAAAGAAATCAGAATCTGCAGACTGGAAACATTAGCAGTAGGCAGGGAGGCTTAGGAGACAACACAGAGACCCTCCCCTATTCAGCCCTCCCCCGGAAAACCCACAGGCTCAAAAGATTCGCCCTCACTGGAGACTACAATCCCCCCACAATGCACTGAGCCACCCTGGAGGAAGAGAGCTTTTACAGGTGCTGGGCCCTAGGTCCCAGGCCCCAGTGCAGGGATGAATGGGGAACTTTCTGTCCCAGCTACAGGAGGGAAGGCGAGTCTCTCCTTGAAATCACTGCTCCCAGAAACATAGAAAGCCTTACCAGAAAAGGGAACTGCATTCGGACCAGTAGATAAAGAAGTCTGAGCTCTGAGGTTGGCAGATGGGAGTCAGCTGGGACAGGAAAGTCTGGGAGATTCTGATCTCCAGGAAATTACCCAGATAGCTGCAAGTGGAGATTGGAGATGTGGCTTAAATGGTAGAGCCTTGAGGGAAAGCAGCTCTTGGTGAGTGCCCATGCCTTGAGCTCAAGATCCAGGACTAGCACAGAAAAATGGGCATTGAATTGTATTTAAATGATTTTATTGATTGTTTTGGAATACATGTTTAGGCAGTATCTCTCATTTTAAGTGATATAAAATAGGCTCATTATGCTAGTGGAGAAATTACAAATTGTCAAGAACATATATTGGAGAATATCCTCCATGTTAGCAACATCTTAACATCACAAAGGGCATAGAAAGTGCAGGGAATAAAAATAGCATCAGGGGCTGGGAATATGGCCTAGTGGCAAGAGTGCTTGCCTTGTATACATGAAGCCCTGGGTTCAATTCTCCAGCACCACATATATAGAAATGGCCAGAAGTGACACTGTGGCTCAGTGGCAGAGTGCTAGCCTTGAGCAAAAAGAAGCCAGGGACAGTGCTCAGGCCCTGAGTCCAAGGCCCATGACTGGTAATAAAATAAAATAAAAATAGTATCAACATTGTAATGTCCTCCTGGGAGTATTCCATACAGATGCCCTCACATGGTGAAGTCTCCACCCTATTACCTGGGTTACCTGGGTAACCAAGAGGCAGTTATTTCCCACTCTCTTGAGGTCTCATCCTAATCCACTTGGCCACACACCCCTGCCCCTGCCCTAGATAAGGCTGGGTCAGGTGGAGGTGCTCCTACTCTCCAGCCAAGCATCAAGTCCGCCATAGGCCTCTCCTTCCTCTACACCGTGGCATTCTCCTTTACCTGCCACCTATTTAAAAGAAGCCCTAACAAACATGTATCTACATTTTTGTTTTATTTATTTATTTATTTTTGCCAGTCCTGGGGCTGGGACTCAGGGCCTGAGCACTGTCCCAGGCTTCTTTTTGCCCAAGGCTAGCACCCTACAAGTGAAAGGTGTTGAGGAAGCCCTTTCTTTGAATCTCTAGAAACAGCAGGCTTAAACAAAGTAATGGGGCTGGGGAAGGACAAACACAAGCCAAATAACAGGAGCACAAAACAGCTGGACGTGGAGATGCTTGACCTTGGCACAAGAGAGGAATGAGGAAGACCACTTCAACGTTTTAAGGCTAATCAAGACCTATTACACCCAGAACCAAGAATTGTATTGCCGATTGCTTTGTTTATGGAGTTTACTAGAATAGTAATGTCTAAGAGCAATTCTGCTTCTGTATGTCTGTCAGCTTCCTTTGCCCAACTTTCCAGACCACCTGCATGTGGTAAATGTGATTCTTGCACCATGACACCTGCATGCAGTACCTGTGATTATTTACCTGTAAAAGCCCAATACTATGGGGCCCTGGCAGGGTGTGGCACCATCCAGGCAGTGGCAAGAAGATGCTGTACATAACTAAATAATGACTCCTAGCCAAGGGGCTGGGAATATGGCCTAGTGGCAAGAGTGCTTGCCTTGTACACATGAAGCCCTGAGCTCAATTCCCCAGCACAACATATATAGAACGTGGCCAGAAGAGTCACTTTGGCTCAGTGGCACAGTGCTGGCTTTGAGCAAAAAGAAGCCAGGGACAGTACAGTGCTCAGGCCCTGAGTCCAAGGCCCAGGACTGGCACACACACACACACACACACACACACACACACACACACACACACACAAAATACTCATAGCCCAAATGCCCAAGTGTTAGTAACTACTGTGAGTTCAAGGCCCACCTGGGTGTCCCATATACAACACTACCACTTGCACCTCAGCGCAACTTCCAGCTTTTTCTCTTTTTGTGATGCTGAGCAATCGAACCCAGGGCTTCATGCATATTAGGCAAGCACTCTACACTGAAACAAATTCCCAGACCTGTAATAAGATATTTTAAAGGAATGTTTAGGCTTCATTGACTTCAATTCCCAAGAAGTATTTCCTAAGTGAAATGATACTTCTTTGAGCAAATTGTGACAAAAAAGGAAACTTGGTATAAAACTTCTGGATATGTAACAGCAAGAAATCATACAACCTTGGGCAATATACTGTTATGCCAAGTCGCGAAATGACCACCAAGAAGGCCACCGAGACTCAGACATTCCAAAATGCAAAAGCAAGCAAGACTTTACTCAAGCAGGGCCGCAGCTCGGGCCTTGTCCTACCCACCCACACAGCGGAGGTTAGGAGGCAGCCTTGAGCTGTGATTACACAGAGCTTATAAAGGCAAGAAAAAAAGTTACAGCAATCAGGTGTTCAAGCAAGCAAGATTATGGGTACAAATCTGATTGGCTCAGGGCTTGAGTTATTCTAGGGGCAGTTAGAGTTAAGCATTCCCAGGTGGTTAAAGTTCTTGACTGGCGGGGCCCTAACAAGCTTGCCATTCCCCTCTTCAGATATATTAAGGTTTTTTTGTATTTAATTTTATTGTCACAGTGATGTTCAGAGGTGTTAGTTACATATTTAAGGTAGCAATTACATTTTTGTCAAACTTACTACCTCCTCCCTCATTTTTCTCCCACTTTCCAGACCTTCCCAACTCCCCACCCCAAGTTGTAGAGTTTATTTCCAACATATTGTCTTATAAGTATCACTGCTGCATTGGGTCACCTGTCTTAAGTTTTACTTTGTAAGTTTTCTTATAAAACCAAAGGTACCTGAGCAACACCTCTAGAACTGCCGGGAAGAACCAATGGTAGAGCTAGGATCAGCACAGCCATTGATGGGACATTTAGGATAAGTTTGAGAGATCATATACTAGAAAGGATAATGGGAAGAAGCTGAACAAATTAGCAAGAGGAGTAGGGGTTAGTACATAGACAGACTGTTGTGCCAAGTCGCAAGACCACCACCAAGAATGCCACCGAGACTCATACACTCCGAAATGCAAAAGCAAGGCAAGGCTTTATTTATGCGAGCTGCAACTCGGGCCTCGACCTACCCACCGACACAGCGGAGGTTAGGAGGGAGCCCCGAGCTGTGATTACACAGGGCTTATAAAGGCAAAGAACAAGGTTACAACAATCAGCTGTTCAAGCAAGCAAGATTAGGACACAGGTACAAATCTGATTGGCTCAGGGTTCGATTCTAAAATGGGGTTCACGTAGTAAAATGGGGCCTGACTTCAAAGTATGGCACCTCATTTCCCCCTTTTTCTTTATGGTACCTTGGGAGCCAATCATGGCTCCATTCTGTCCATTTCAATGGCTTGCATGTCTAGGGGGATGATATAGAGATAAGGCATGGGCCAATAGGGCCCAAAGTAATAACCAAAGGGCTTGTCACAATTTCTTACAAGTACAGTCTCTGTACCTCTGTTTTGCATGCCTCTACTTTATCCTGCCCTCAGCTTCCCAAAAACAACTCTGGTCCCTCGGTTTTAAAGGGGGGTTGATGGGTGAAGACCATCCATCTTCTGTAACTTCTTCAGGCTGACTCAGGGGCGTCGACCTTACCTAGCCAGGAACCTATAACTTAGTCTACTTTACCAAGGGACTGCAGGATCAGATGTCCATTAGAAACTTTACTCCAAACTGGAAATTACATTCAACATTTTAACTTTTAACTATACTTCTTCATTTCTTTTTGGGCTACCGCAGTGTAGCCTTTTAACATTCTAGTTTGTAAAAGCTTTTTCCTGACTTGCTGGGGAACTGATCTCTGATGACCTAAAAAAATGCCTACATTACCTTTGCAGGCCTTTAACAGATCTCAATAAGGACACAATCTCAGGTCTACAAGCTTTCTTTCCTAAACAGATGTATCAGCTTAAAATTCTTACTGCCAGTCAGAGCTTTGAGTAAGTGCGGGGGGTTGAGATTTTAATCTATCCTCTCATTTGACAAACATCCCCTTATTAACCACTATCACAGATGACTGGCAAGTTCCTGCCCAGTAGACAGACGTGGGCATTGGAAAGGCACGCTTATGAACTATTCTTCTAGGACTTCCCGGCTTTGATTAACTTTTGAAAGGCCAAATAGGAGTGACTCTAGGATCTGACACCATCTCTTCCATCCAAGCAGTGGCTTACTGCCTCTGGATGCTCCATCACTTTTGTCTCAGGAGGAGTGATTTTCCATTGGACTTGGACTCAGGGCCTGAGCCCCAGCTCTCCAGCTCAAGGCTAGCACCCTACCACTTTGAGCTCCACACAACTCCATTCCCAGCACTCTGCTGGCTGATTAGAGACAAGTCTCACGGGGACCTTTCTTTGCCCGGGCTGGCTTCGAACCACAGATTCAGATCAGTGAGTCTTATAAGAGGCCACTTTACTCCAATTAGAAGCAACAAGGTGGTCCACACAGAAGTAGTTTTTAAGCATGCTCTCTTACCTGGAACTTATTAAGGGTCAGAATTAGATCTCGACAAACTTGTAGGAATCACCTGTGCTTCTCTGTGGGCCTGCTGGAAACTGTTACAAAAAACCTACAAAGAAGCTGGAATGGCAATTAAACATTTTGGTAGCCATAATTCTCCTTTTCTCACTTTGCAATAATTATTTAGGACAATTTTACTTCCAAATTTCTTATCTAGAAATGTATTCTTGATTTCCAAAGCCTTTTTAACACTAACACAACATTTTAGCTTTTATCTGCATCAGAAAAACTGAAGCTCACAGGCATTCTGATACCAGGTGCTGCCCTTTTCCTACGGGCTGCTTGTTTCAAAAGAGCCTCTTTTTTTTTCTTCAGTCCCAGTTACTGCATGGCATGAACACCTTTGAATTTTTCCTTAATGCAAGAATTAAATCCAAATTTCTGACACTTAGCTCTGATTTTTTTTATTTTAATTAAAGAACCCTGAGAAATCCTTTAAAGCATTTGGGAATGCCCAAACTTGATGACCCTTTGACTTTAAACTTAAACTTAGTTTGCATCATACTGCAGTCTTGAACATGTTCACATTCAGACATGCACACACACGTACATTTTCAAAAGATCTTAAAGCACGCTGAATAAGCATCGGCTGTACATTTCAAGACAAAAACTTTTAACAAATGATTTTAGCATTCTCCAGCCTCATTTTCCAGGGCTTGATAGTTTTAGTAAAACATTTTTAGCGCACCAAATAATTTTCTGCTTAAGTAGGCTGGGTGGGAGTCCCCCTAGAGTTCTTTTTTGCGGACACTGTCACTGATTGACTGTTTGTGGGCTGTCACCTGTACATCTTTCCAGTGAGCTAAAGTCAAGTCCAGGAGAGTGGAAGGAACATTCCCCATCATCCGTTTGTCAGTCAGGCACAGCGCAAGAAAGAAACACACAAAAATAATCACAGGCACAAAGACCAAACAACACTTACAGACAGACTTAGGGAGCCGCGGCTTACAGGTTTGACTGTGTCTCTCCTGCCCCTGTGAGGAGGCAGACCACACAGTCTCACTGTATCTCTCCTGCCCCTGTGAGGGGGCAGACCACACAGTCTTGAGGCTCTCTCTCTCCCGTTCCTGTGTAGAAGCGGACCAGACAACCCCAAATATAGAGTGGACTAGACGGACACCCATTAGAAGGGCCTCTCGGTCCAGTCCTTCAGGTTCAGGGTGGTAGTGGGAAGCCTGAGCCCCCTGTGGAGGGCTTGAGGTGTCCCCCAAGTTCCTCAGGACTGCCCATATGAGCATGTCCACTCCGGCTTGTCCTTCACTACCTACAGGTTCAGGTTCAAGCAGCTGGCCTAAACAGAAAACAAAACTACAAATCACACAGACACAGACACACAGAATGAACTGCCCTATTTTCTTACCTTTGGAGTCTGGGGTCTCGGGGGTCTCTGGGGTCATCCTGGACGAAACCCCAAATGTTGTGCCAAGTCGCAAGACCACCACCAAGAAGGCCACCAAGACTCTCCGAAATGCAAAAGCAAGGCAAGGCTTTATTTAAGCGAGCTGCAACTCGGGCCTCGTCCTACCCACCGACACAGCGGAGGTTAGGAGGGAGCCCTGAGTTGTGATTACACAGGGCCTATAAAGGCAAAGAACAAGGTTACAACAATCAGTTGTTCAAGCAAGCAAGATTAGGACACAGGTACAAATCTGATTGGCTCAGGGTTCGATTCTAAAATGGGGATCACGTGGTAAAATGAGGCCTGACTTCAAAGTCTGGCACCTCAAGATATTTTCAGTTGTGACAGTTATCCCCGTACCCCAAACCACAGCCTCATGTCCCCTGTGATAACTAGGCTATGGCTTATTCTTCAGTCCAGCTCACCCTACATCCCCTTTTAAAAGTTGGCCTGAACCTTCTAACAGAGTGTTGGAGGAAAGAGTACCACATAAATATTGTTCTCTGAAAAGTAGAACCAATTATTGCATAAGGCAAGAAAGTAGAAACATCTTCACCTTCTCATGCTTTTCTTCCTCTGCGACATTCCTATTCATAGGGTGCCCTCCCTCAAACATTGCTAGGCTTCATTCCTAAAAACACACAACCACCACTCACTGCTTCAATATCCCATGTACGACTGCCTCTAGACAGAAGGAAGTGCACAAACAAACGTGTGAACTGAAGCCAAGATCGCTAAGAAGGGTAACAAGGCAGGGGCAAAGCAGACAATAACTCTAGGAGAAACAACCCCAAAATGCAAGTGCAATACCATAAGGGGAGGGCTACATGCAGAAGCCCCCACCTCGTTAAGTCTCTATCCAGTTACCAGCAGACCTACAGGCTGTTACCTCCCCCTTTTCTGAGGTCACATTTTAATCCACTGGGTCACACCCTCCTGCCCTAGATAAGGCAGGGCCCGATGGGGGTCACCCCTTCTCTCTAGCCATGCATCTCAGCCACTGGCCAGCAATTCGGTAATAAACTTTCTGTCCTGTCTGAATACTGCATGGTGTTCTCCTGAGAAACTAAAAATTGTAACCACCATTTTGTAGTTACTAACTGCTAATTTTGCTTCTGTAAACCGCTTTGCAGCTAAGGACCTAGGAAACTCCATATTGTACTAAGACCCCATTCTGTACCTGACCTTACTGTAGGCCCTACTCCCCCCCCCCCCACCCCTCACTTTCCAGTAAAGACCAGAAAACACCCTGGTGCAGATAGTTCTCAGAAAAACACTTAACACCCATAAGAGTGACCAGCAGAAAAATAAAACAAGTTTTAGAGTTGCCAAAACTCCCCCACCCAGGTGTGGTTTCCAGTATCTAAAACCCTGCAGCTGTACAGGCTTAACCAATCAATTTTAAATGTTTTGGTTTTTATTTTTGATTAACCGATACATTCTGCTGAATGTAAGTTATGTCGCTGTTCTGCCTTAAATTTTTGAATATTTCCCTTCTCATTTTAAAAACGTATTCGCAGCCACAAAATGGGATTCCTGGATCATTTTTCACCACTCTAATGTATACGCTAGAATAAAATAGCAGGATTGATAGGTAGATATGCAGCATAATCCTCGTGTCAATTTAGATTTTTCAAAATCTGAAAAACTCCAAAACTTCATCTAGGAAATCTTAAGCCATTTTTTTGGTGACTTGTTTCTTTTGCCTTTCCTTTAAGTTTTTCTTCTTTTCTTTCTGCTGTTGGTCCTGTGGTTTGAATTCAGAGCTTGGGCACTATCTGTGAGCATTCGCTGTGCTCTACTTGCCTTCCC
Organism: Perognathus longimembris pacificus; assembly: GCF_023159225.1. NCBI lineage: Eukaryota > Metazoa > Chordata > Mammalia > Rodentia > Heteromyidae > Perognathus > Perognathus longimembris. The sequence goes on from NW_025961461.1 coordinate 57,031, forward strand.
TTTAATAAATTTTTTACCTAACTAGTGAAAAGTTCCCTTACAGAGGTTTCTAAGAGTATGGTACATCCCCTCCATTGCTCTTCACGGAGGTATTGGTTTAGGGGGGTCAGGGTGAATGTGGATTGGGGTAGAGGAGTGAAGTTTAGGGCAAGTCTTTGTTGCTGTGAAGCTTAATCACTTGCGCGAAACCAGTCTGGTTTTGCCTTTCTGTGCTGCACACCCTAACTTTTGAATTCCTACCTCTTCTCTGATCCTAAATGTTCCTCTCATAACTCTAGGCTACATGTCTAAGGGACTTCAGATGGATCTTCCCAGACCTTATCTATTAGACTGTGCAATAAATGTTTTGTCTCCCTCTCTCCTGAGATCATATGTTTCTCTCTTAAAGGTTTATTGTGATTTCTGATGATCCTTTACATATAATATGATTGGGAAGGATTGTGTGGGACACTTTCATGCCTCATATTCAGTCCTCCAGGGTATGGTTTCTCCATACCTTTGTGTGGATTAGTGCTATTTCTCAGGAAAATGGAGATTGTAGGGCCTATTTGGATGCAGAGACTTCAACCTCACAGCACCTATAATAATATAAAGGAAAAAATAATAATTTCTTTCTGTAAATTACTCAGAGGCAAGAAGATAATGATCAAGTTAAAACTGGGGTGCTTCGAAAACTAGCTGTGTAGTGTAATTTTCATTGCTCAAGGTTATACTTCTGATAAGTTGATTTCTAAGTATTTTATTTTTCATACTAGTGCAAATAGAATTAATTCCACATTATTTTAAGTTGTTCATTGCTGGCATGTGTAAGTCCAACTATTTAAAGACAAATATTATATGCTGCTACTTCATGAACTCCATTACTGGATTAATTACAACTCTGTTATAACTATGTTTAGTGAATCCTTGTGACTTTCTAAATAAAATACAATGCCAACTTTCAGGGACAGTGGCTGTTGCCCGCAGTCCTTGCTATTTAGGAAGCTGACATCTGATGATTGAGGTTCAAAGCCACCACAGACAGGAAAGCATATGCAACTCATATCCTTAATTAACCACCAAAAAGCCAGAAATAGAGCTGTAGCTCATGTGGTAGAGCTCTAGTCTTGACTGAAAAGGTCAGGGACAACACACAGTCCCTGAGTTCAAGCCCAAGGATGGCAAAAATAAAAAGATAGTGTTGGCTACATATAAAGATAGACTCATTCCTATCTACATAGATACGTATGCTTACGCTGTGAAATTGACCTTGCTAGCCACTCCGGTAAAATGCACATTAAAAGTTGTAAGAGTAGACATATTTATCTTGTTGCTAATCTTAGGATATAAGTACATGTGGTCTCACCCTTATGCAGGATATTGGCTATCAGTTCTTCTTTTTTAGAGACATATTATTATTAATATATATTAGTTGTACAGGGGAATTTTATGGTGACATTATAATACAAGCATGCAATTTACTTTATTGAACTCAACCATTTTGCCTCATCTCCTCTCCTTCTTAAAATAATATCCATAGATTTCCTTGTTCTGTTTTCATAAATGTTTGTATAGTACTTTTACAGAAAGAGAATACAGTCAAAATTGATTATTTGCATGTATGAGCATAAAACAATGAAACCTGTTTAAACTATTTTACAATATGATGAAGGGAGGTTGACAGGCAGTAATGCTACAAAGAATATATTATAAACATTTATGAAAATATCACTGTGAAATCCTGAGTATATAACAAATGTATACTCTTTCTTTTGTTTCAATTGTGGCACTGTCCTTCACTTTTTATTTTCCTAAAGGCTTGCTTACTTGAACCACACCTCCACTTCCATCATTTGATTAATTTATTAAAGATTAGAGTGTCACTGATTTTCCTGTCCAAGCTGGCTTTAATCCCTGATCCTCAAATCTCAGCCTCTGGAAAAGCTAGAATTACAGGCACGAGCTACCAGTGTATGGGTATATTTACACTTTTTTGTCGGTCCTGAGTCTTGAAATCTGGGCCTGGGCACAGTCGTAGCTTTTCAGCTCAATGCTAGCACTCTACCACTTAAGCCACAGTGTCACTTCTGGTTTTTCTGGTGGTTAATTGGAGATAGGCGTCTCACAGACTTTCCTGCCTGGGCTGGCTTTGAACCTCGATCCTCAGATCTCAGCTTTCTGAGTAGGTAGGATTACAGGCAGGAGCTACAGGTGCCTGGCTGCTTACAATTATTAAACATACATTTTGGGCTGGGGATATAGCCTAGTGGCAAGAGTGCCTGCCTCGGATAAACAAGGCCTTAGGTTCGATTCCCCAGCACCACATATACAGAAAATGGCCAGAAGCGGCGCTGTGGGTCAAGTGGCAGAGTGCTAGCCTTGAGCGGGAAGAAGCCAGGGACAGTGCTCAGGCCCTGAGTCCAAGGCCCAGGACTGGCAAAAAAAAAAAAAAAAAAAAAAAAAAAACAACAAACAAAAAACATACATTTTACACTTAGTCACTCTCACCATTTTCCCAACCTCTACCACTGGTCTCACCTTCCAATAGAAATGGTATATTCTGCCTTTCATTATTACTATTGTTTTAGAACTTCAAAATCTATTTAATCTGATAACTGGATTCTCTTACAACAGGAACCTTTTCTCCTGCCACTTACTGTCTCTTCACATATCTGATCATTTTTAATGAAAATAGAACATTTAAAATGACATAGTGTAGAGACTATGGACAGGATTTATTTCTCAGCTTACTTAAAGATTATTGTGGAGAATTCTGCTTTTCTTCAGAACTGTCCCAAGGGTCAAGCCTGAGCATGCTCACGGCTCTTCAGGGTTTGCCCAAAAAGCTGTTTCTTCTATTGTCCTCACCACATTGAGATATTCTGCTAACTACTAGCTGATTGTTGTCTTGCTTGTGAGAGGAAAATGGGAGCCTATGAAGATGAGAGATAGCTGTCCCCACTCTTGGAAGGCAGACATCCCTGCAATTACAGCTATGGGAAGGAGCTGCCTCTGTGCCTGTCCCCCACTGCTCTGTGGCATTTTTACCCATCTAGTAGAATACTATGTATATTTGAGAATGAAATCAGACTTTACAGCAGTTACTTGGGGGAATCCTGTGACATCCCAGAAGCACAAAGGATTTAATACTCACAGAAAGGGGAAGATTATTCACACTGCATCCTACTCACATTTCATCCCTTTAGACCGGCCAACATGAACCACTGTAACTAGGGATCACAAATCTCTTGTGGTAGATAAAGAAGACTCTATGTTGGAAACATACTTTACATTGGGGGGGGAGGGGAGTCATGGGAAGGAAGAGACAGAGAAAATGTTGGAGAGGGTAATAATATTTGACAAAATATGTACTCATTACCTTACTTATGTAACTGTAACCCCTCTGAACATCACCATTATAATAAAATAAAATTGAAAAAAAATATTTTGCCTGCTCTGGTATGAATATTCACTTAAAATACATGGAATGGAAAGTTAATCTCTATTGTATTAAAAATGGGATATAGTCCCACTTGGCAAGTGTTTAATGCTGCTATAAAAAGAGTGGGAGAGAGAAAGTTGGGTCTTTTTTATCCCTCTGCCTTCTGCCATTTAAGGACATAATGATTGTGCCCTCTGGAAGGCATAACATTTAAGGCACCCCCTCATAATCAGAAAATATCACCTGTCAGATGCCAGCAAACTGACCTTGAACTGCCCAATTGGCCAAGAAAAATAGGCTCCCTGGCTTCCCTTATTTGTAATAATTAGTATAAGTCTAGGATAGTCCTAGCATAGGATCACAATGGCTGTTCTGCCTCTCTGTTTCCACTAGATCCCATAATTTTCCACTGAAGCAATATTTTTTTCAAACATTTAATCAACCAATATGGATAAATCTCCTACTAAACACCAGGAATTATTCTAGAGGGAAGAATAACAAATTTTAAAAATAGGCTGGGGGGCTTATTTCAAAGTAGCAAGAGATAAGCACCCGATACACCTGCTAGGGCTTGTGATGTTCCATGATGAGGAATGTTCTCTTCAGATGCATACCTTGAGTGACTCAGACCTACACTTCCCAGTTGGGGTGTGAAGAATCAACATGGGCAATATGTTTTTAATGGTAGTGGGGTCTATAAAATCACAGGGCGCATACTCCATTATCCATTTATAGTCTGGAAATAGCCTAAGAGCATACAGAAAATGAAGAAAACACTAAAACTTTGTAAGAACTTCTGAGATTTTCCAAAGCTTCTTTGATTTTCCAAGAATTTTTTGGTAAAAAGAACATCATTTTTGGCACATTAATAACCACTTATATTCTCCCTCTCCAAGAGACAGAAATTTCACAGAGCAGTGGGAAACAAGCACAGACACATCTCACCGCCCCCCCCCAAGCTATAATTGTAGGGATGTGTGCCTACCAAAAGTAGGAATAGGTACCTCCCATCTTCCTAGGCTCTGGTTTTCCCCTCAGAAATAAGACAACAATCAGCTAGTATTAGTGGAACTTCTCAGGGTGGTAAAGGCAATAGCAGCACAGCAGAAATGTCTATGTTCATGCTCAGGTTGGACTCTTGGAACAACAGCTCTGTAGGAAAACAGAATTTTCAACAACAGTCATTTAAGTAACCAGAGAAATAAATTAGTCCTATCCACTGCTGCTACACTACATAACTTTACATGTTCTATTTTCAGTAATAATTATCAGATATGCAAAGAGACAGTAAGTATGACAGTCAGGGGAAAAGGTACCTGTCGTGAGAGAATCGAGATATGAGAATAGGCAAAGACTTGAAAGTACAAAAAAATACAGTTGCTATTGGAATGTGAGACAATAGTAGGGGTATGGAAAATGGTGAAGGTGACTGAGTATATAATGTACATATAAAAAGTATATACATTATAGCCACTCAGGAAAATGAGATCTGAAGATCAGGGATTAAAGGCAGCTTGAACAGGAAAATCTATGAGATTTAAATCTGCAATAAACTACTCAAAATGCCAGAACTGGAGGTGTCCTTTAAGTGATAGACCTCTAGCCTTGAACAAGAACAAACAAACAAACAGATAAAAAGGTCAGGGACAGTATGGACGTTTTAAATTCAATCCCCTGGACTGGAACAAAAGAAAGCGAAAATTATACTACACAGCTAGTGTTGGAAGTACCCCAGTTCTAACCTGATCCATATCTCCTTGCCCCTGAGGAATTTAACAGAATGAGATTATATTTTGGTACTTTACATTGTTATAGGTGCTCAGGTTAAAGTCCACACATCCAAATATGCTCATAGGAGCTCCATTTTCATGAGTCACAGGTGAAGTCTACAAAAAGAGGAATGGAGAACCTATACCCTGGAGGACAGAATATCGAGGACACCCAATCTGTCCCAATAAGATTATACATAAACGATCATCAAAAATCACAATATGAGGAAAGGAGACAAAGGATTTATTCCATTTTCTGACAGATGACGGTCTGGGAAGACAAGTCTGAGGTCCCTTAGCTATGTAACCTTGAGTTACTGAGAGGAACTTTTAGGATTAGAGAAAATGTAGGAACTCAAGCCAAGGTTGGACATACAGCACAAAAATACAAAAACAGACTGGTTTGGGGCAAGGCTTCAAGCCTCACATCCTCATAGACCCACCCTAAACTGCACTCCTATACCTACAACCACATTAATCTTGATCACCAGAAACTACCATCTCCTTGAAGAGCAATGGAGGTGATGTGCCATGCTAGGAGAAATTCCTGTATGGAAACCTAGTTAGGTGAAGAAAATACTAAAGGAAATGCAGGTAGAGCACTGCAGACACTGCCATGCTCTGAGTTCAAGCCACAAAATCAACAGCAAAGAAAAGAAAGGTGAGAGAAAGGGAAAGAGGGGTGGGGAGAGAGGGAGGGTGGAGGGAGGGAGGAAGGAAGCCCTTAAAGGAAAGACAAAATTCAGGTCTGAGAAACAAATAATTAAGCAAAATCTTCTTAAGATTTCATAGATGGAAATTGAGGGTTTCTGGAAAAACAATGGTTTTAGAAATATAAGCTTACACAGAAGTGAGCTGTATATCTAAGAATTATGTTATTTTATTCCACTGGATACATTAGAGCAGTAAAATTCCAGTGATCAATTTAGTGGCTGAGAACAATTTTTTAAAGTTTGAAGGGGGATGCCATGTTCGAAAATTTAAGGCCAAAGAGACATAACATATTCAGCAGAACCCATCTGTTAAAAAAAAAAAAAAACACGAAAATAAAAGCCACTTACTTCAATTACCTCATTAGAATGAAGAATTAAAAAGCCAACTGACGTAATTTTCCAAGCATAGTCCGAAAGCAGGGTTTCCAGGAAGGAACTCACCTTACCCTGCAGCAGGCAGAGCAAAGCATCCAGGTTCCCACCGAACTCGAAAGACCAAGGATCTGTGACTGGCCGAACACCGGAAACAGGTCCGCTTCCTCTAGGATGGCGCCGCGCATTGTGGGAAATGTAGTTCTTTCAGCATAGAGCCGCCGGAAATGCGTTTGTTGTTGTTGTTGTTGTTGTTGTTGTTGTTTCCCTTCGGCGCGTGCACTTCCACTTCCACTATTGGTAAATTCCGGTTTGTTTCGCTCTGCCTTGCTCCTCACAATGCTCGGAATTACAGTTTTGCATTCCGAGAGTGGAGGCCACAGGAGGGGCTCCGCATCTCTAGCTGATGTCAGGTAAGAAGCACGGTCCGGGCTTGGGAACCGAGTCTGCCCTCCCTGCCCTCCTCCAGTTGGGCTTCCCGGGTGGGCGCCGCCTTCAGCCCGCGCGCCTGCCGAGGCAGAACCTGGCCGCCAGAGCTCTGCACGCAGGTTGGGTGTTGTCCTGAGCGGGAGAGCAGGGAGGTGCGCGCTCACTCCCGCACTGAGGTTCCCGAATACCCAGGTGATGGCTTTCACTTTGCCTGAAGGAAAGCTATCTTGGCGACTGTTGTAGTGAAACGGTGAAGTGTGCGTGGGCCCTGGGGCTTGTCCTATTGCAATTGTGTTTTCGGGTTCTGGGTGGTTGCTCCTGTGTTGTTTTTCTGGTCTGCTCGGGACTTCTTAGCCTTCATAGCAGAAACAGCTTTGTCTTCACCCAGTTTCTTTCTAGAGACGATTCCACACGGTATATTGGAGTACTGTGTGATGGTCGTGTGTTTATAGAATGAAGCCTGTCGGTGTTGGAAGGAGGGCAACCTGTGATAGCAATGTCCCTGCTGAAGGACGAGATATGTGAAGTCTGGCAAGCCCAAAAAGTAGAGGGTGAAAAGGATGGTAAGGAAATTATCTATTTAGGTTTCCTTGCCTTAAGCAAGAGTCAGTTCTACTTTACACAAGATTCACAGGTTCTAGATCCTGTAACACTCTCAATCACTTCGTGTTAAGAAGGTTTAGACCAACTTTAGGGAGAGAGATGAGGGGGACTGAGAAATAAGCCAGAGCCTGGATTTTAAATGGGACATGTTGCTCTGGTGTGGAGTGGAAAGGTAAGATTCACAACTACAAGTATGCATGTAATAATACCCTAACCGTCTTATTTTTAGTTTAATGATCCTCCTCTTCCCACTATCTTTTCTAGAATGTGATCTTTCAAACTCATCCTAAATGTCCTAGGAAGGGTAATGCTAGCTCTTTTTTTTTCTGTCAGTTCAGAAAATCTTTCTAACTGTGTTTTGGCCTTAGAAGAAAAATAAGAAGAGTAAACTTAAGGCAATGCACCTTTCCAAAGGTTGTTTGATTTGGAAAGATAACACATTTCCTGAAGGTTTAGCTAGGGTTACTCATTTTGTCCCTGTTATGTGGAGAAGGTCGGAGGGACTAACCCCCACCCAAATATGTTACAGGGTCCCAGCAAAAGTGAGTCCAGAATACGAACAAGCATTTTTACAAGCGCAGAAGCTGACCGGCAAGGAACACTGGTCAGACTGGGGAGCTAACACTGTGACCCTGAACAGTCCACAAGCTGTTTCTTGGCTTTTTTCTTTTTCTTTTTCTTCTTTTTTTTTTTTTTTTTTTTTTTTTTGCCAATCCTGGGGCTTGGGTTCCAAGGCTGAGCACTGTCCCTGACTTCCTTTTTGCTTAAGGCTAGCACTCTACCACTGGAGCCCCAGCTCCATTTCTGGCTGTTTCTGTTTATGTGGTGCTGACATGCATGCAAGGCGCGCAGTCAACCGCTAAGCCACAGTCCCAGCCCTAATCTGGGGTTTATAAAGGCAAAATACACACGCAGGTGGTTATAGATGGTTTGGCAGAGTAGGTTGCAGTTTCTAAGCAGCATAGAGCAGGAAAATATGGGGCAAATTCCCAATAGTTCCTTTGACTACCTCATTGCCTTTTTTCACAGCCTTGATCCAGAATCTTCTGTTCTTTGCCAAGAGGAACACAGAATGGATGCATCTCAGGTGAGTTGCTTTTAGTTTCTCACTTAGTTTTACATTCCATTTTATGAACTTCATTGAGGTCCCAGATTTAAAATGGAAAAGTAGATTCAGATTGAGGAAAATGTACCTAAATAAGACAAAGATGCATTGTAAATTTTGCAGCTGATAAAAATCTTACATTCTGTCTACATCGAGTGCAGATTTGCTTCAGTTTGTCTCTTGGTTTTCCTGTAGTTTGAACTCAATACTTGGGCTCTGCCCTTGATCC
>NW_025961462.1:0-123572 GCF_023159225.1 Perognathus longimembris pacificus
CGACCACTAGCTAGGCCTAGGGTGGTGGGGGGCTTGGGGAAGCAGTGGGAGTGGCTACAGGGGGCATATACCCCAGGTGTCTGCAGTACAGTCACCCTGGTGGCCACTGTGTCTTCATGAATGTTCTGCTGCTTTGCTCTGGCTTGGTTTGGCTGAAGAAGATTCTGGATGAAAGCGGTGCACCAGTGCACATCGTGGAGAAATTTGGGGACAGAGCTCTACTGCCAGCTTTTTGGAGGGGAATTAAAAGTAAGTTGTATGAACTTCTTGCACAGTCTGGCTTTGACTGACAAAAAATGATTGGGAAGGTGGACATGTGTGTGTCCGTCTCTGCAGGTCTTCTCCGTGGCAGATTTCATGGAATGTTCTGGGTTCTTATTGCTCTGTGGGTACTCAGGATGCAAAGTAAAGGAAGCTGATGCAACTCAGAGAGAGAAAAGTAGACATTCCCCCCAAACTACTCTTTAAGGAAAACTTAAAATCTGGCTATTAGATCATTTTAAGCTCCATTAGTTCTAAAGCTATTGCACTGTCCAGCCTCCTTTGTGGTAGATGGCTGTTATACATTTCCAACACATGGCCTCAGTAAACAGGCATTGTGTGTGTATATATAGGCAGGTTAGGGGCGGTCTAACATGAGCTTCACTAACTATCCTGGTGAAACAGTTTTCAGGACAGCACAGCATTGGAAAGGCGAAGAGCTGTTATTGATGGAAATAATAAACAAGCAGACATAGAATAAAGTCTGGTGTTTCATAAGAAGACAAATATTGGATGGCTAAGTGCCCACTGATTCCACTCATGGTGTTTTCACACACACACACACACACACACACACACACACACACACACACACAAATGCCTCCACACAAAAATTCAAATATTAATGTTTAAAGTCATCTGGTTTACAATACTCAGGTAATAGTTGTAAAAGTGTAATGCATGACTAACAAAAATATATGCCAGATTGGGAGGAGTAATATGTACATACATTCATTTCCGATCTTTTTAGAGAATGAGAATATAGCAATACAAGGTGATGATGACACAAATATCGCAAACATTCAAAATATTATAAATATACTCTTATTCATGGTGATTTTTTTTTCTAGTCCTGGGCCTTGGACTCAGGGCCTGAGCACTGTCCCAGGCTTCTTCCGGTTCAAGGCTAGCACTCTGCCACCTGAGCCACAGTGCCCCCTCTGGCCGTTTTCCATATATGTGGTGCTGGGGAATTGAACTGAGAGCTTCATGTGTAGGAGGCAAGCACTCTTGCCACTAGGCCATATTCCCAGCCCTCATGGTGATTTTTATGTATGTATAAATTACCTGATTTTTAAAACGTACAAGGTAGAAAAATCTCATTATGTATGATATGTAAACATTGGAGAAATTAATCATACAGTAGAGAAACTGATGGGAGTAACTTAGCTGTCTTAGCATTCATCATTAAAGACTTGGTGTGGTATTGATTATTGATCGTAACAATGAAGAGGATGTTTCCCAGGAAATAACACAATACATTACAGTTCTGAAATTTCTATAAAGAAATGAAATACAGCAATTTCCCCATGTTTTCATTTTTATTGCCAATTTTTATCCTTGCTTACTGAATTGAAAATATTCCATCCACGTTCATATGATTTCTTCATATGATTTAGTGTATATAATGCTATTTTTGTATTTGAACAGCACACCTTGCTCTGTCTGGTGTGATCACTGTGGACACTGAAGGCAGTGCAGGTGTGAGCTCACCTATGCTGAGGTGGCTTGCAGCACACAGTAGAAAATAAGTTTCTCTGCATCAATCTAATTTCTCTTCCATACCAAAGTCTAATTCACATCACAGTAAGATCACTGGTCAGAGCCAGAGTCCATCAAACCCCAGTTATGAGCAGGTTCTAATTCCACCCATACTCACATTGACACTAATGGACTGCCAGTCTTTTTATCTCTAAGGACAGACTTAAAATCATAGCATGAATGTGAAATGTAGTATAATACTGTCTCTCATTTTCAATTGCAGTTCTTCACCGCTAAAGGACAAATGGTGCTCTTTACTTCAAAGGTAATTCCCAACTGTTCATACTTAATAATTTAATTTGCTAGTGAGTAAATAAAAGTCCCCGCAAAGCAATGTTCTCAATTGATTCTCCTTATTTGTAATAGAAATTATTTATCATGGCTTCTTTTAGAAATCAAATGCATTTTTTATTTTGCAAGAGATTTTGGTGGTAAACCCTAAGTTCTTGTTAACTTCAGCAGGTTAGACTTAAGGGGATATTTTCTAAGTGCCTATGTAGGATCACAGTCACTGCCATCCTGGCTCTTCAGGAGGTTAAGAGCTGAGGACTGTGGTTCCAAACAAGTCCAGTCATGAAATGATTTTCCAATAAGTTGAAAGTGGGAATCTAGATCAAATAAGAGTGTGTTAGCCCTGAGCGAAAGAGCTCAGGGTCAATGTTCAGGTCCAAGGATCAAGATCTAAGGCTGGCTCTGTGTGTGTGTGTGTGTGTGTGTGTGTGTGTGTGTGTGTGTGTGTGTGTGTGCGTGCGCGCATGCGCACGCGCGTGTGTGTGTTGCTCAAAGCAATTTTTTTTTTTACAATAGGCATGCTTCCCAGATGTAATTTCCTCGGGCTATCTCTTGCATTCTGAACATCTTTTTTTTTTTTTCAAATGATAGTCTACATTTTAAAACTACTCCCTCATTCTTTGTGCTTTTTTTCATTATTGTTGAACTTTTCAGATATATCAACATTCAAAAAGAGAAAGAACTTCAGAAGAATATTCCACTGTGGCCCTCTGCCAATGATTTCCAGAAGTATGGCTCTGTAAGTAGTTTTAAGAATAAGCAGGGATTATCAAGTTCCTTATTTAGTTAGGAGAGGAGTCTGGATAGTCTTTACATAGGAAATCACAGACTTGTCTCTGCTTGATTCATTTCAATGGTGACAGTGTTTAGAGATAGAAAGTAGTAGGTCAGCCTTGTAGCAATGACTCACACCTATAAACCTAGCTACACAGGAGGGTAGACCTGAGATCCATGGGTCCATGAGACTCTTATCTCAAATAACTACTCACAAAAAGCCAGAAGTGGTGTTGTGGCTCAACCATGAGAGTTCTTAAGAAAAAAAAGCTCAGGGACAAGCTCCCATGCCCAGGAGTCAAGCCCCAGTAAACAAACAAACGATTTGTTAGGTTATCTTTGCATTAAAAATTAGCTTCAGTGATTTTTGTCTGTGCACTACAGTTGAGCTAAAGAAAGATTTCTTTAGAGACATGAGCTTGTCTTCATGAATGATAATTTGGGTTGTCTCCAGAAATACGTGAGCCAACAAGATGTTTAAAAGATACCATAAAATTATTCTTACCTGTAGGATGATAGTGCACCCTACTGTAAAACTTGATATTTCAGAACTTTGTTGGTGTTTTAAGTATTACTTGATGTTTTTTTACTTCTCTTTCTCTACAAAATTTGAATATTGATGTAAATCAGATGTGAAGGACATTTGTACAATGGACATTTGTCACTTTTAATGGTATAAGAAAATCAAATTGGAATGATCTTTTCACAGATATCCATAGCATACCAAAGATTTTTTCAACTTTACCAATAACTTCTTTGTTAAATACCAAACAGAAGAGTGGTCAGTTTCCATAATCATTGTTCTCCTTGCTCTTTCATTTCCCCTGGATCACCACTCTCTCACCAGCCCCTCTCCTCCTCTCCTCTAACAGTAGATTCAGCTTCTGACCTCCTTCTTTTGCCCATCTCCTAAAGTGGAAAAGGTCCAGGTCTCTGTTTGCATATCTGTCCTGCATCCATATTCAAATTGACCTAGCTTTCTACTTGCTTTTCCACCCATACCACAAAGTCCGTTGGATGTTATTTATGAAGTCAAGGTTGAGAATAGTAGCATTGTGCACCATTAAAGTCTGGCACGAAGCTCTCTCCTATGTTTGAACACTGACCATGTGTGGTGTTTTCTGTGTAGCAGGAAAGCCATCTTCCTAAGACCGACGATCATTGGGACAGATCCCAGTCCCCAGGGGACCCCGGCAGAATCCTGCTCATCCATGGCCCAGTGCAGATCCAGGAATGATGCAAGAGGAAGAAGCAGCACCACTTCCTCTTCAGTGATTTACTGCTTGTGTCTAGTACCAAGTATGTGTGCACTGCACACTCTCCTGCTCAGCACAAAATGCATTTCACTAACAAATAGCATTTACACAGCCCTGACTTTAATGCCACAGGTTCTTTTTCAATTTTGTTTGCAAAGAATTGGATTCCTTGTTTATTTCCCACATGTCCCTGAAGTGGTGTTACTTTTGAGAATATTGTCAAGAATGAAGAACACCACCAGGCATGCTGTCCATCCTGTAGCCACAGCATGCAGACTTTGATGTAGGAACCAGAGTTAGGATCAGGCTGCACTACACATAGAGGCCCTGACTCCAACACAGATAGAACAACACAATTGAGAATGTGACAGATCGATGAGCCCCTGTCCATAGTTGAAAACAATTAAAAAAAAAACAACTAAGATTAGTTGGAGCTGCGAATGTCACTTAGGGGGAGAGTGCTTGCCTAGCATGAACGAAGCCCTGGGGTCAATTCCTCAGTCCAAATACACAGAAAATGTTGGAAGTGGGTCTGGGGCTCAAGTGCCTCTCCTTGAGCAAAGAAGCTCAGAGACAGTTTAGGCCCGGAGTTCAAGTCCCAGGAGTGGAAAAAGAAAACACGCTGAAAAAAAAAAAATCAAGGGAGTAGTTTGGGAGACTAGTTCTTAACACAACACATTGAACACATTGTGGATGTAAATTAAGAGGTATGGTGTTTGTTGCTCTTTTTAGGTATAAGAAATGCTTTAAGATTAAGAATGTTATCCCACTGCATGCCCTGTGGATAGCTGAATGTGGGGACAATGAGAAGGGTGGTGATCATTCCAGAAAGTCCCTTCTTTTGGGCTGGCCCATGGAGAATGCCAAGGCCACCGTCAGGTAAGACTTACGGCTCACCCCTGAACTGTCGGGAGTCGAGCTAGCAGCTAACCTCATCATGACCTCTGGCTGTGCTGTTATCACAAGGAATATGGTAAGATTTGGCTGATTTGACAGTCAGCACTTACCAAGATGTTTTACTGTGTCCATAGGCACCTGGTTTATGTTTACCATTCAGCCTTGTCTTGTTTTATTGCCTCCTGTTATTTACCAACCTAAAAGCTTTCTTATTTTCTTAATCTTTGGTAACCCTATGCCATTCCCTGGTTCCCAAACTGCATAAAAGCTGGATATTAAGAATAAACGGGGCTGCAGTCTTGAGTTTCAATCTCGAGATGCAGACCTCCCGTACCTCATCTTTGCCTCTTGTCTTTTTTCTCTTGTCTTGTATTTTTCCTTTTCTTTAATACTCGCCCCCCCTCATTCAGGATTCCTTTTCACTGCCGGCTGGCTCGGCAGGTGTGGCGCCTGAACAGGGACCTGAACTCCTGGGATGATGGCAGAGGACCCCAGCTCAGGTAAGGACGTCCGATCATTTGGGAAGGAGAGCAGGAGAGAGAGATTATTGTCGGGAGTAAGAAATTATGGGATAATGTATAGGCTGCATGCTATACGTGCAGGCCCCCAAAGGCATGCTTAATACCCGGGCAGTGAAAGTTGGCCAAAGTCACTTAGAATGTTTTCTTTTACTTTATTGAGGAAGCATGCCCCCAGTCCCTAGAGGAAGGAACCAATAACTTAGAAACTTAGCAAAAAAAAAAAAAGGAGAGAGAGAGAGAGAGAGAGAGAGAGAAAGAGAGAGGGAAACATTATGATGCATATGACCCTGAGAAAACCCCAGTGGATGCTATTATTCTTTGGTATCTGGTCCGAGATTGCTTAGATCCTAGACATGAACAGATTAAATTCGATCAGTCGATTGGAGAAACTGAACAGGAACCTGATGAGTGTTGCCCATCCCCAGGAGCATATGCTGCTGCCCGGGAAGAGCTGAGAAAATTAATAAGACCTGAACTCACTGGGCTAGACATTATAAAGACTCAGATGGCTCAGACACTGAGGAGAAATTAAGCAATGAGCCTACTAAAGGTAGCTTGACCGATGTTGAGAATATGTTGAAATCAGTTATAGCTCTATTGTCACAGCTTCATCGAGAACAACAAACTCCTTTAAAGGGAGTCCTGGAAGACTTACAGCTCTCCTAGGTGCAGGCTACTCGCAGTGGGGAGGAACCTGAGGCTAGGGGAATGCTAACACCACCGAGGTAACTTCTCCTGACTGAGCGCTTTATTTCCATCCACCACGACAGATTTGAAAGCCTAACCAGGGTGAGTGACCATTAGCCCGGAGCTTACATTTTCCATAAAGACACTGGGCTAGGTCAAGGAGATCAGCGATTGTGGGTGTTTGGAGACAACTGATCTCTAGTTCAGCTCCACTGGTCACTCATCAAGTGGGGGACAGTCTAAATTGCTTCAGGAAAGCTGCTCAATTTTGAGGCCAATCTTATATATTTGGAATATTTTGCAGGACTTACCTAACTTCTATGAGCACTCAGGCAGATGAATTTCTCTCTGTCTCTTTTTCTGCCTCCCTCTAAACTCTGCCTGCCTGCCTGTGACATAGGATAGGTATTGATATTTGTTTAACATCTGCTTTAAAAGACTAAAAGAAAGGTTTTCTATTATTGTTATTGATGTTAAGTTTGGAGACTCAGTTAAACTCTGCTTGTTTGGCTAAATCGTAAGCTTTCTCTAGCATTGAGCACATGGTCAACAATAGGATTGGTTGGGGAGGAAGCCTGCCCATCCCCCAGGTGACAAGCATGCCAAATTCCTGGAGGCTGGGCAGGGACTTGGAGTCCTGTGGCCTTGCATTTCAAAGGTGCCTTACAATTCAAATGCTGAAAGATGAAGGTGTCTTACTGTGAGCTCACTGTCTGTGTTCATGCCCTGTCTCCCATAAGTTCCCCCTGGGAGCTAAACTGGTTTCTCAAAATGTGGCTTCTCAGATGATCTGAAAATTTTGGTTTGCTGAAAAGGTTTTTTTTTGTTTACTATCTGACCATGTGGTTCTAGAATATAGGCAAAATAATATCATTTGCCACTGGAATTCCAGAAAAACTTACATGGCCAATGAAAGAACAATTCTAAGCGCGCCCCAAAACGTGTGCACATTGTCTGTATGTGTATGTATGTCTATATCTATGTCTATCTGTTGGTAAAACTTAAAAACAAAACAAAAAACAGGTTTCAAACCCAAACTGATCATGTTTGGGAGCAAACAAATGTGTCTAAGAAAAACTCCAAAAGGTTTTAATATACAGCACATGATATAAGTTCAATGATGTAAAACCAGTGTGTTATTCTTTATGTCTATCTATGCTGAGTCAAGTGTACATCTAATCCTGAAAATTCTTTGGTGTAGACTAAGATTTTGTTTCTCCATTTTCTTTTTTCGCTGTGCTCTCATAAACTCTTTAAGATAAAGGGCCAGAGTCATTTTGAAATAACTGCACAGATGTGACTATTAACCTAAATTTTCTGGACCCAAAATTAACATTTTGCTTTATAGGATCTAGGTTTACATGTGTGCTAGCTGAGTGGACCGTGGCAGTCTGTGGCTACAGAAAGCTGCCTCCACAGTCGGCTCCCAAACTGGGAGTTGTTTGTGACTCAGAAACTGCCCTGGCTGCTACAGAGAGCAGACTTGGTTGGCCTTCAATCTTTGTGGATTTTGTGACTAGAAAGATGATTAAAGGCCCAAGCCTTCAAAAATCTGCTCAAAAATGCCCTTAACCAGTCTGTGTAGAAATTTACAGGCAACAAGCAGGAAATGTAACATCCTATCCAGGGAACTCTACTACAGCCTTATCCAGATGCAAGCCATCTCTCCTGCTGGCCTGCTAATTGGGGATGGAAGACACAGCCACTTCAGGTCCACTGAAACTGAGACTTTTATTATTATTCATTTGTTTTCTCTTTCACGTGCCAGTAAGGTAAGGTTAAATAATATGATTTTATTTAATAGCACATGGATCCCATTCAGTCTGCTGTTCTTTAAGTGTTACAGCAAAACTCTGGCAACTACTTGGTGGTCAATTCTTAGCCACTTACAGGTAAACTCTACTCCGTTTGATCTCCTGTTGCTTTATTTGGAAATAAAAAGGGCTTTTATGGCTAAGACTCCTTGGACAGTTCAAAGCCAGCCCAGGCAGAGAAAAATAAAAATCCCGCTTGGTCATATTTTGGGTCCTTATTATTTTACTAGTCAGAAATTACAGGAGGAGAAAGATGGCACCAACAGAATAGGGAGGCACCCCGACTCGCTCCAACTGTATAGCGAGCTGGGAATTCCAACACCCAACACCCCATCAAGAACCCAGCAGAACCAGCAGCCAGAAGCAGTGGAGAAACGCAGGAAAACAAAAACGAGCAAAAAAGAAGACCCAAAAACCTACACGGAGCTGGAGAATCTCCGGGGTGCCCTCCCCCCACCAGCCGACCCTGGCCCAAACAGGGCCAGGCTGGGAAAGGGGAATCCGGCGATCGGCAGACAGGCTGCCAGGAGCGCAGAATTCATATAGCAGGAGACCCCACGGACACAAGGCAGGGTGCAGACCAAGACACACACTGGCAGCAACAAGCACCCGCTCTGGTAGGCGTACCATGCACTGGTGGGTGGGGCCACAGTGACAGCACCTGCTGCCATAGACACGCCTACACAGAAGGGAGGAAAGACCTACACAGATCTCCAGATGCACAAATCACAAAGAAACATAACTCAGTTCATCAAAGGGCAAGCCAACTCGCCAGCTCCAAAAAGCAGCATGACTGAAGAGGAGATGGAGACTAAAAAAGCAAATGAGGCCATGTTAACAGGAATGATCAAAAGCGTCAGAAATTAAATCAGAAAACAATTACAGGAGTTTAGAGCGGAAATCTGGAAGGACACCCAAGAAGCCAAGAAAGAAATGGAAGCAAAAATGGATACAATGCAAGCCTCCTTTAAAGAAAGTCTGCACATCCTGAGAATTGAAATGCATGAAAAAATAGATTTAAAATACAACTCTTTAAAGGAAGAAATTTCCACGATCAGAGCTGATATGACAACCATAAATAGCTCTCTGCCATCCATAAACTCCACAATTGAAACCATAACACAAAGACTGGACCATATAGAATCCAGAATCTCTCGCCTGGACGATGAAGCAGCTGACAACAACCAGAAAATGACCACACTCCAAGAAAAGGTGAAGCTTCAGGGAAGACTAATCCAGGAACTAATGGACAAAGACAAGATATATAATCTGCGCATAATTGGAATAGAAGAAGGAGCCGAATACCAGAACAGAGGGCTTAATCATGTTCTCAATAAAGTTATTGCAGAAAACTTCCCCAATCTCACAGGGGACCCCATCCAGGTAACCGAAGCCTATAGGATACCTGGCAGGCCAGACCCCAGGAAAGCCACATAATATTCAAGACTACAGACCTCAAGATTAAAGAGCAAATTCTGAATTCAGCCAAAGCAAAGAAGGAAA
Source organism: Perognathus longimembris pacificus (assembly GCF_023159225.1). Taxonomy (NCBI): domain Eukaryota; kingdom Metazoa; phylum Chordata; class Mammalia; order Rodentia; family Heteromyidae; genus Perognathus; species Perognathus longimembris. The sequence continues at coordinate 9,547 of NW_025961462.1, forward strand.
CTTTCTTCAATGGGAAGAGGATTCGAATAACATCCGGCTTATCCACACAAACTTACCAAGCTCGAAGTGAGTTGAAGAACACCATCCAAGTACTTCAGAATAACAATTTACAACCTCGGATCAAATATTCAGCGGAATTGGAGTTCACATTCGAAGGGAAAACCAGATCTTTCCACACCAAAGAGGAGCTAAAGGAGTATGTGAATAAAAAACCAGCCCTACAGCGAATATTGAGAGGGGAACCCCACCCAACAGAGATCCTAAAAGACACACAGACAGAATCAGAAAGAAACTTCAATAGCCAAAGTCCAGCAGAAAGACCAGCTCACTAAAGACAAGAAAAAAGAAAGAGGAAAAAACAGCCCAACAAGAAAATGGAAGGAGAAAAAACACCCTTATCCTTGATCTCTTTAAATATAAATGGTTTAAACTCCCCGATAAAGAGGAGCAGACTGGCAGAATGGATTCGCAAACAAAAAATTAACATCTGCTGTCTACAAGAGACCCACCTTACAGCAAGGGACAAAAACAGGCTTCAAATGAAAGGATGGAGCAAGATCTACCAAGCAAATGCAGCCACCAAAACGGTAGGTGTAGCCATTCTGATCTCAGACAATCTGGACTTCTCATTAAAGTCAACTCAAAAAGACAAAGAAGGACACTACATATTAATACAAGGAAAAATCCAGAATCAAGAAATCACGGTGATAAATGAATACTCACCAAACAAAAGAGGCCCTACATATGTCAAGCAAATTCTCACAGAATTACAGAGCAAGATAGACGCAAACACAATCATAGTGGGTGACTTTAATACTCCTCTCTCTCCAAGAGACAGATCCAACACCCAGAGGATTAGTAAGGGAGCTGAGGACCTAAATAACACCATTTCCCAAATGGATCTAACAGACCTATATAGAACCTTCCACCCTACAGAGACCCAATACACCCTCTTTTCAGCAGCCCATGGATCATATTCCAAAATAGACCACGTCATAGCCCACACAAAGAACCTCAGCAAATATAAAAGTATTGACGTCATCCCATGTATTATATTTGATCACAGTGGATTAAAGGTAACCCTCAACAACAAAGGATACCACAGAGGCTATACACAATCTTGGAGGCTAAACCCCATGTTGCTATCCAACACTTGGGCCACAGACCAAATTAAAGATGAAATCAACGAATTCATAAGCCACAATGACAAAGAAAACACATCACAAAGAAACCTATGGGACACAGCTAAGGTAGTACAGAGGGGCAAGATCATTGCACTCAGCACCCACATTAAAAGAATGGAAGCAGAGCAGGTGAATACCCTCACGATGAAACTAAAACAACTGGAGAAACAAGAAATGACAGAATCTAAAACAACTATGAGGGGAGAGATCACAAAGATTAAAGAAGGGCTAAATCTGATTGAAAATAGAAAGACCATTCAACAAATAAATTAGACTAAAAGCTGGTTCTTTGAGAAAATAAATAAAATTGACAGACCCCTTGCAAGACTTACAAAAAAAAGAAGAGAAGAGACTCATATACGTAAAATCAGGGACTCCACCGGAAAAATTACAAGTACACATGATATTCAAACAATCATAAGGAGCTATTTCTAAAACCTCTACTCAGCAAAAAACAATCATTTTACAGAAATGGATCAATTCTTAGAGAAGTACAAACTGCCCAAACTGAACCAAGAAGAAATAAATCAACTAAATAAACCAATAACTTACAGTGAGATACAGGAGGTAATCAAGAACCTCCCTACTAAGAAAAACCCAGGCCCAGATGGATTCACCAACGAATTCTACAAAACCTTTAGTGAGGAGCTAATACCAATACTCCTCAAACTCTTCCGCGAAATAGAAACAGAGGGAGAAATCCCAAAGTCATTCTACGAAGCTAATATCATACTCATTCCCAAACCAGGCAAAGACCCAACAAAAAAAGGGAACTACAGACCAATATCACTAATGAACACAGACGCAAAGCTTCTCAATAAAATATTAGCTAACAGGATCCAGAAACTGATCAAGAAAATCATACATCATGACCAAGTAGGCTTCATCCCTCAGTCACAAGGATGGTTCGACATCTGTAAATGAATCAACGTAATTCACCACATAAACAGATCTAAAATTAAGAATTACATTGTTATCTCAGTCGATGCCCAAAAAGCCTTTGACAAAATACAACATCCATACCTATTAAAAGCTTTGGAGAGAACAGGAATAGATGGAACATTCCTCAAAACAATAAAAGCCATATACAACAGACCAACTGCTAATATCATATTAAATGGAGAGAAACTTAAATCATTCCCCCTAAACTCAGGAACAAGACAAGGATGCCAACTCTCCCCACTTCTGTTCAACATAGTGCTGGAATCCCTAGCCATAACAATAAGGCAAGAGGAGGACATCAAAGGGATCCACATCGGCAAGGAAGAAATCAACTTATCCCTATTCGCAGACGACATGATCTTATATCTGAAGGACCCAAAAAACTCAGTACCCAAACTCCTACACCTAAAACCAATTTGGCAAAGTAGCAGGATACAAAATCAATCCACAAAAGTCAGCAGCTTTTCTGTACACCAGCAATAGACAAACAGAAAAGGAAATTATGCAAACAATTCCATTTACAGTAGCCAAAAAAAGAATAAAGTACCTAGGGATCAACTTAACCAAGGACGTGACGGACCTATTCAATGAAAACTACAAAAATCTAATAAGGGAAATCAAAGAAGACACAATGAGATGGTAAGACCTCCCATGCTCATGGGTAGGCAGAATCAATATAGTGAAAATGGCCATATTGCCCAAATTGTTATACAAATTCAATGCAATACCTATCAAAATCCCAGCCACATTCTTCACTGAAATAGAGAAACCAATCCATAAATTCATATGGAACAGCAAAAAATCTAGAATAGCCAAAGCAATTCTAAGTAAAAAAAAAAAAATAGTGCAGGAGGTATCACAATACCAGACTTCAAGCTCTACTACAAGGCCATCATAACAAAAACAGCATGGTATTGGTATAAAAACAGATTGGAAGACCAATGGATTAGAATTGAAGACCCAGAAATAAAACCGCACTCTTACAGCCAACTGATATTCGACAAAGGAGCTAAAGACATACAATGGAATAAACATAGCCTCTTCAACTACTGGTGCTGGGAGAACGGGGCAGCCATATGCAGAAAACTCAAAGTAGACCCAAGCCTATCACCATGCACCAAGATCAACTCAAAATGGATCAAGGACCTCAATATCAGACCTGAATCCTTGAAACTACTGAAAGACAGAATAGGAAAGACGCTGGAACTCATAGGCACAGGAAGGAACTTCCTGAATAGAGTCCCAGGGGCACAACAAATAGGGGAAAGACTCGACAAATGGGACTACTACAAATTAAAAAGTTTCTGCACAGCTACGGTCATAGCCACCAAAATAGAAAGACAGCCAACCATATGGGAAAGGATATTTACCAGCACAGCAACAGACAAAGGCCTGATATCTGTCATCTACAGAGAACTCAAAAAACTAAGCCCCTCCAAGCCCAATAAACCTATTAGGAAATGGGCAAAGGAGCTAAAGAGAGACTTCACAAGAGAAGATATAAAAATGGCAAAGAAACACATGAGGAAATGCTCAACATCCCTGGTAGTAAAGGAAATGCAAATAAAAACAACCCTGAGATACCACCTCACCCCAGTTAGAATGGCCTATACTCTGAACTCAGGAAACAACAAATGCTGGAGGGGCTGTGGGGAAAGAGGTACCCTTCTCCATTGTTGGTGGGAGTGCAAATTAGTACAACCACTTTGGAGAACAGTATGGAGGTTTCTCATAAAGGTCAATATAGACCTACCCTATGACCCAGCCATACCATTCCTAGGCATCTATCCTAAACAGCAAAACCCAGGATATCAAAAAGACATTTGTATTTCCATGTTTATCGCGGCACAATTCACAATAACCACCAAAATATGGAAACAACTCAGATGCCCCTCCACAGACGAATGGATCCAAAAAATATGGTACTTATACACAATGGAATACTACATAGCGATTAGGAATGGTGAAATATTGTTATTTGCAGGGAAATGGTCAGAACTCAAACAAATAATGTTGAGTGAGACAAGCCTAGAACACAGAAAACAAAGGGGCATGATCTCCCTGATATATGACTGTGAACAAAGGGAGACGGAGAGACAGTAGAGACCAAGTCTGTGAATACTGTATATGTTCTTGATACATTGTATATTGCATTTATGTCTACCTGACCTAGACAAGGGATAGAAAAAGAGGACGTAAGATATCACAAGAAATGTACACACTGCCCTACTATGTAACTGCACCCTTTTTGCACAACACCTTGTAAAAAAAATTATGTTCAATTAATACCCCCCCCGAAAAAAAAAGAGAGAGCATCACTATGAAGTTGGATTCCACTCAGGGTCTCCTCTTTTACACTAACTGCCCTGCTGCAGAATTATCCACCCAGTGGGAAGAGACATTCCATGACCCAGCTCCGTCAGTCTCCAGTCTTATTTAATGAACCTCGTGGATCAAGCAAGATTCCTGACCAACACTCCTTTTGTAAAATATCTGCTCTCTTCTCTCCATGGCCAAGTTAATACTAATCCCAAACAGGGCATCAAAAAAACCCTCTGTATTATATTATAGAATTATTTCTAATACTTATTTAAAAGTGAAAAACATTGTATATTTGAGGGAATGACATTTCTATACTTCTTTTTGTCTATCTTACATTTTGAATTATATATGAAACCCAGAGTTTGTGATTTGACCTGGGTAAGAGTGTTTGACAGTGCTTCAGATTTGCTGACAGATGATTTTATTTAATTCCAGTTTGTTTTCTACCCAGAGGGGTCAGGTACATCTTTGCTGAGTTTACTTTTGCATTTCATTTAGGTTCCCTTCCTGATTTCTCTTCAGGAAACAGATAAAAAGAAGCCCTTATTCATTGTAGTTATTACATGGGTTGTGATAGAGGAGGAAAAGGACAAAGGATTGGGTGGACAGAAATGATATTTAAAAATAAATACACTTCTGGAAGTTGTGATAAATCTAATTAAACAGACAAGAAATTAACTGATTGGATTTTGAATAGCCATCAAAGCAATAAACATAGTGAGAAAGATCTCAGGGCTAAATGTTCTTGAGGAATGAGCAGAACTGTTTTCCTGGAGGAAATGGAGCTTCATTTCACTGTGCCTGTAGTAAGGGTGCATAGATGAGGGTCATAAATACATGCTGAGTTTTGAGTTGCTCTTGTGAGATCCAGAAAGCCATTATAGTGGCTTCATGGTTGTGTCTCTGACTGAATGATGGAGGCAGAAACCAGAGGCAGATGCCAATCTGCACCCAAGGTGAAGCTGTGGTGTACTGAAATGGTGACTGTGGTGGACTCAGTGCACCCTAAAGGAGTAATCAGCAGTACTTTGAGAGGAAAACAATTTTAAATATTGGTGGGTCCAGTAAAACAGAAGAACTTGAGATAGAACAGGAGACCCTGGGGGCTCCAAGTCCAGTTACTGGAAGAAGTCTAGTAGACATAGGAAGATGGGGAGTATGCCTACTACATAACTCAGACTTATTCCATTAGATTTATAGACCTAGGAAAAATAGACAAAGACCAAGTCAAGTTGGGCTACATAATATTCCACAGACCTTGGTCTGGGAATATGGCCTAGTGGCAAGAGTGTTCGCCTCATGTACATGAAGTCTTGGGTTTGATTCCTCAGCACCACATATATAGAAAATTGCTAGAAGTGGTGATGTGGCTCAAGTGGAAGAGTGCTAGCCTTGAGCAAAAAGAAGCCAGGGACAGTGCTCAGGCTCTGAGTTCAAGGCCCAAGAATGGCAAATTAAAAAAAAAAAAAAGAAATTACAGGTTAAGACTTCTCATTTGCGTACTTTGCATGATTTTCAAAAATTTCTGGGAGATATTAATTGGCTTCGCCCTTATCTTAAATTATCCACAGCTGAATTAAAACCCTTATTTGATCTATTAAAGGGGGACCCTGACCCTACATCTCCCAGAGGAATGACAACTGAAGCAACTAAAGCCTTAAGCATAGTAAATTCTGCCATTTCTTCCCAACATAGAAATAATATTGATTACTCAGCCCCTTGGGAAGCTTATATTCTAACTACACCTCATTCTCCAACAGTGGTCGTCTGGCAGAAGGGACCTCTTTTATGGCTTTCCTTGCCTGCTACTCCTTCAAAAGTGTTAACACTCCCTATTATAAATTGGTAGCCACCTTAGTCCACATGTGCTGTGTGGAATCTTGTAAGTATTTTGGACGAGATCCACAGGTTATTTCTATCCCCTATACTTAAAAGCAGCAGCAAGAATGGCTTTATATCCATTGTGATTCCTGCCATTGCTTGGGCCAATTTTGTGGGCACAATTTCACATCATTATCCCTCCAACAAGTTACTTCACTTTGCCTCTTCTTATGTCTTTATATTTCCTCAGGTTGTGTCTCTATCTCCTCTTTCTATGGCTGCCTTGGTGTTTACAGACGGATCCTCTAACGGAACGGCAGCTCTTGCAATTGATGGTGAAACTAGATCTTGGGACACTGGTCTCTCTTCTGCCCAGGAAGTTGAACTTCAAGCAGTTTTAGAGGCCCTTACACTTTTACCTACTAAAGCCTTTAATTTATATTCAGATAGTCATTATGTTATTTGAGCCCTTCAGGTCATTGAAACTGTCCCTTTTCTTGGTACAGCTAATTCCACTATCCAAACTCTTTTTCGCCAGATACAACTTCTTCGCTCTTGAAACTTTCCGTGCTATTTTGGATTTATACGTACGTATACTAAGCTTGCTGGACCATTAAGTGAGGGCAATGCTATCACGGATGAGGCTACTCAAATTTTCCTCACTCAAATTGACTTGGCAAAGCAATCACATGCTGCCCACCATCATAATAGTCGTGCCTTATGTCAGCAATTTCATATTACTTGTGAGGCAGCTCGTCAGATTGTAAAAACTTGTCCCAACTGTGCTATCTTCCTACCTGTGCCCTCCAATGGCATTAATCCTCAAGGCTTAGTGGCCAACCATGTCTGGCAAATGGATGTTACCCACATCCCCTCTTGTGGAAAGCTCCGCTTTGTCCATGTTACAATAGACACTCTAATTTTATTATGGCTACTCCTCTTAGCGGGGAAGCTGGCAAACATTGTATCTCCCAAGCCTTATGCTGTTTTGCTACTATGGGACTTCCTAAACAAATTAAAACTGATAATGGTCCAGGATATGTTGGACGAGCTTTTCAATCTTTTTGCAAATCTTACCAAATTGTTCACTCTACAGGAATTCCCTATAATCCTCATGGTCAAGGAATTGTTGAACGGGCCAACGGTTTGTTAAAACACCAAATTTCTAAATTAAAAGGGGGGGTAACTATGCCCCTTCTCTCCTGTTAATATACTTTCTCATGCTTTATTCGTACTATATTTTTTAAATTTGGACTGCAATGGCCACTCCGCAGCACAGCGGTTCGGGGAAAAGAGAGAGCAAAGATTTGTCCAAGTTAAGTGGAAAGATCCTTTAACAAGTGCTTGGCACAGGCCTGATCCGGTATTGACATGGGGTCAAGGATATGTCTGTGTTTTTTTCACAGGATGAAAATGATGCCTGCTGGCTACCTGAGCATTGTGTTCGGATTGTGGAAACTCATCAGAATGGTACAAGCGTTGACCCACTGGGCTTACGTGCCAGATCCACCGATTGTGTACCCTGAGACCTGGGAGGGAGCTGAGGTGTTCGTCCATGTCAACAGATCAGCGTATGGTATAGCTCCAGACCCTTTTGACCAACACGTTAAGATGGGAGATTTTGCAGCTTCTGGCACTGGAACCCCTTTATGCTTTACAACTGACTCCAACAGTTATATTCCAGGATGTACTGTAATGCAATCCATAAATCATAGAATTTGGATTCCTGATAATAGTCAAGTATATAAGAATGACTTCATTGCCTACTGGGTTTCCTGTACATGTCAATTCTACCTAGTCCTTCACGATACCTCACTGCATCAACTATTCTCAAAATGTAGAATCCACGGGAGAACTGCACCCCATAAAGTGTAGACATGATCATCCTTTTATAACCAATATTTCAGGAACAAATTCTCAGCTGATAGACTGGTCCGGAGCGAATCTCAACAACAAGTACAACCCAGGTCTGTGGTGGATTTATGGACACCCTCAACGTCATGTCTGGATGTTAGTGGATTCCCTGAACAATATCTCCTGGCCCATTTCTACTTCTTTAAAAAATATTATGAGTTGTGTAACACCCCCTTATGCTATTATGTATGGACCTTTTAATATTTCTATAGGAGCCATGTATTTCAATGTTACTTGCACTAACTGTTCTTTTACAAATTGCTTGTATAAGTGGTCTTCCTGATTCTGTAATTGTTATTAAGCAACCACCATTTGTTATGCTTCCTGTAAATTTATCTGAAGCTTGGTATGAAGAAACAGGTATTCAAGTGTTAAAACATTTAAAAGAGCTTATGCGTCCTAGACGATTTGTAGGGCTACTAATAGCAGGCATTGTAGCCTTTATTTCCTTAGCTGCCTCTGCTGCAGCGGCCACTGTGGCTCTAACACAAAATGTGCAAACAGCTCACTATGTTAATCAGCTTGCTCATAATACCATGCAAGCCCTGCACTTTCAAGGCAGGATTGATGATAAAGTAGAACAAAAATTAGAAGCATTGTATGAATCTGTGCTGTCACTGGGAGAACAAATTCGTGCCTTACAATCTTTGCAACGGGTGCGCTGTCATGCTGGGTTTGACTTTATTTGTGTGACCCTCCATAAGTATAATGGGTCAAGCCATCCTTGGGAACAAGTTGTAGCACATCTAAATGGTATTTGGCACCATAATAACTTGTCCTTAGATCTCTTGCAACTCCATAGACAAATAGCTGGACTAGAACAGGCTCCGCCTTTGGACTTTAAAGTGGCAGAAACAGCAAAAGAACTGTTTGAACGACTTCAACAGCATGTCCCTTCCTTAACTAACGTTAAGGGGCTGCTAATGACATTGCTCGGCCCAGGGATACTTTTGCTGATGGCTTTCCTATGCCTCCCTTGCGTTTTATGCATATTGCAAAACTCTTTCATGAGCTTAGCCAGCCAGCTGCATAAGATCAAGCTCCAAGTGAATGAACTTTCCCCCAAGAGGAACCGCAGCCAGAGACGGGTATGAGGCGGTACCAGCCTTGACCTACCTAAGAGATGGGGCTTCAGCATTGCTCTGAAGTTGACCCTAAGATGGGTAAGGCAGGCTGGGGTACCCACCCCACCTAAGACAGGCGGGTTCGCTTCTTTTAATAAAAAGACTGGGGAACTGTCGGGAGCCGAGCTAGCAGCTAACCTCATCCTGACCTCTGGCTGTGCTGTTATCATAAGGAATGCGGTAAGATTTGGCTTAATTGACAGTCAGCACTTACCAAGATGTTTTACTGTGTCCATAGGCGCCTGGTTTATGTTTACCATACAGCCTTGTCTTGTTTTATTGCCTCCTGTTATTTACCGACCTAAAAGCTTTCTTATTTTCTTAAACTTTGGTAACCCTATGCCATTCCCTGGTTCCCAAACTGCATAAAAGCTGGATGTTAAGAATAAACCGTGCTGCAGTCTTTAGTTTCAATCTCGAGATGCAGACCTCCCACACCCCATCTTTGCCTCTTGTCTTTTTTCTCTTGTCTTGTATTTTTCCTTTTCTTTAATACTCGCCCCCCTCATTCAGGATTCCTTTTCACTTCCGGCTGGCTCGGCAGGCTGCACCTTCAGTGAAATAGCAAAGGAGTGATTCTGCATTCATCACTTAGCTAATTCACCTCACACTACCATGATTTTACAGTAATCTTTATTATTGTTCATGCTAATGTAAAATAAATTTTCTAGGATATGAGACAACATCAAACACTTCAGAAAACGCTTTAAGGAAGTGAAACATTCCAGTTTTTCTCATGTTTCATGTTGGTTAATTGCACATTTTTCCGTGTATTTCTGGATAAAGAATATTCTATTTAAAGAACTTGTTTCTTCTGTGTACTTTAATCTAGATGACTATATTTCTTTAAATGTTTGAATAGCACATCTAGCTTTGTTGGTAATATCACAGAGAATTGAATGTAAGGCAAATGTGAGACTGGCCCATGGTAAGGGAGCTTCCATCACAAATGGCAGTGATTCCATTCAAATCCACTCCTCTTGTACAGTAGCCTACTTAACATCACAGTAATATCACCATATGGGCCACAGTCCATCAATACCCCAGTTAACACTGTGGTCGATTTTGTCTGTGTTTACATGGATACCAATGGTTGACAGTATTTTCATCTTTCATAATTTCTTAAGATCATGTCTATGAAATGTCACTAAATATTGTCGATCGTTTTAATTTGCAGTTCTACCCAAGAAAATGAAAAATGGTGCTCTTTCCTGCAAAGGTATTAAGCAAGTGTTTATATTTAATATTTCACTTTGTTTATGAATGGAGAGTTGAAAGCCAATATCCTTAATATATACTCACTCATTCATTATGGTTGTTATTTATCCTGGCTGCAATTATAAATAATATACATTTTGTATTTTATGACACTTTGTATAATCTCTAAAGTTTCCTTCACTTTAAATGATAAATTAACATTCTCTGAAAATATATATCTAGGTCATCAGGCACTAGAGGCTCCATCCTGCAATTCTTCCTCAGGAGGCTGAGGTTTGCAGTTTGAAGGCAGTCTGAGCATGAGAGTCCAAGAGACTCAGATCTCCAGTTAACCCCCAGAAGATTCAGAAGTGGAGCTATGGCTCCTGTGGTAGAGCCATAGCCTGAAGCACAAAAGCTTAGAAACCATGCCCAGACTCTGGGGAAAGCCCCAGGTTTTGGCACTATCTATGTTCCCATGCTGCATGGAGCTAGCTCCCAGCACCTGTTGCTTTTGGTTGTCTAGGAAAATGTTGGCCCTCCCCTCTAGATAGTCACACTTGAAACACTCGCTGTGATTCCTTCCCAAATGTCACTGTGCAGGGCTGTCTGCTCGCTTCTCAATCCTATCCTACTTTCCTCCAATGTTATTTCATTTATTCAAATGCATAACTTATCCATGAGTGTTTGTGAACAACAAAATATAGATTGAAAACATAGTAAGTATAAAGACTGATGTGAAAACTCAGTTACTAGCTAATAATGTATTACTTTGGGTTCTTATTGAATGGCTCAGGTATACGAGCCTGGCAAAAGAGGAAGACCCGGATGACAGCATTCCACTCCAGATTTTCACCAATGAAGTCAAGAACAGTTGCCTTGTAAGTGATTTTTACAGCAGAGAGGACATTTCTACTTACTTGCTCAGGCTGGAAGGGGAAGAGAGTTTAAAAATTATCAAGTGGAAGGAAACATTTTAAGAACAATGATAGGAGGAAAATTAGGAAAGAATGAAATTGAGGGATGAGCTTTATTCCACTTAGGTGTTATTTATGAAGGTAAATGTGATAGCAATGTGTCTTAGTGCAATTACTTTATGCTATTGACAATTATCTTCTATTTTGGAACAATTCTGTGTCCTTCTCTTAGTAGAATAGCTCCCTTTATTTCAACATCCATTTCCAGCATTCATGCTGAATTTTCCTAGGGGTATTATGTATTTTTAAATCACTTTAGTGTAAATTGAGAATCTTTCTTGAAAATGCAATACCTGTTACGCGCAGCTGGCTCATGCCTGGGATCATGGCTGCACAAAAGTTGAGATTTGAGCATTGTAGTTGAAAGCCAGCCTGGGAGGAAAGACCTTGAAATGCTTACCTCCAAATTACCAGCAAAAAGAGCTGGAATTTTAGCTTTGGCTCACGTGGTAGATTGCTAGACTTGAATTACAAAGCTCCATGAGGTGCACAACCTAACTAAGTGAGTTTTGTTTGCTTATGTTTTTAACATAAGAAAGGAAGACCAACTGGGCAGGGCAGAAAAGTCCCTTTGAGACTCTTATAGACAATGAAGGACCCCAAATCCAGAAGTGGAGCTATGTCTCAAAGTGCTAGACCTCTAGCCTTGAGCAAAACGAACCCAAGCATGGAGTGTAGGACAGGAGTTCAAGCCCCCAAATAAGAACAACAACATCAAAAATGAAAGGAAGACCATTTAAAAATGTATCATCATTCATACATTTATGTCTTTCATATGTAAAACTGTGTACTAGACAATATAAAACTTTATTCACTGATTTTAGTTAACATGTATAAACAGAAGCAAATTTTAATATTAAATATATACAATTTGTCACAGTTTTGTCATACAGAAGGTCATTTCTATCAGTCAGGGAGGTATTCTTCTTCCTGGAATTAAACAACTTTTTCATGTTATTATTATTATTATATGTGGAGTAGTTATCATTAATTTCATATATTTTTGTGGAATTAAAAATAAAGGAAAGGTTCCAAATACTAAAAAGAAAATCAGAATCTTTCCCCCAAAGTTTCTTAGAACTTTTCATATAATTTTTTTTATTTTTACTTGTTCTAGAACAGTGCTAGCATACATGACAGTATACATATTTTTGAAAGTCTTTACCAAATATCATAGTCCTTCATGCTGAAATTTATATACTTCTGAAAAATAGTGGTATTCTTTTATATCTGTACTAACTCTTTTCTACTAAACTTAACTTTAGTGTGTGTATGTACATATGTATATGTAACTTATATATTTGTACATATATTCATATACACGTTACATAAAGAGAATGTACATAAGCTTATATAATTATATACAAATATAGGTGGCTATTCATATATACAAATAAACATAACACTCATGTTTACATACACATTTCTATGTATGCACACATAAAATATACAAATGTTTATATACACATAAGATACATTTAAGGTATATATGAATATACACATAATCATTATATATATGTATTCTCTGTGTGTGAGGGGTGTGTGTGTGTGTGTGTGTGTGTGTGTGTGTGTGTGTGTGTGTGCATGATGGTAGGTATTGAACCAGGGACTCATACACGCTAGTCCAGTTTTGCCTTAATCAGCTAAACTCTATGCTGGTTCATATTTTCCAAATACTCATATTTAGATTTCTTCAATTGTCCCCCATAGTGTTCTTGAGCCAGAACAGAAAGCTACATATTCAAATATTGCTTTATGCTAAATTATCATGCTTGACTCTTGTTAACATCAGGACTCAGTTCACTTGAAATCCATGAGTCAGGATATGTTCACCCCATTGCTTGTAATGCCTTTGAGAATATCACCTGATACTTGCCACAATGGGTCACATATATATGCTGACATTGTAGTAGAGTAATAAGGAGTTCATAGTGATGAACAAAGCACATCATAAAATGGTACTTTGGTCTTCAAGGGTGCTCTACATGACACAAAATAGTATTGTTCATTCACTATAGCTGGTAGTGAATGCCTTGCAAATGATCGGAGCCATTTCATGAGCCTGATTCATGGCTGGAGGGAGAAGAGAGTGGACAGGTCTGGTGTGGAAAGCACACACTTCTCTCTGCCTGAGTCCCTCCAGTGCCAACAGGGCTGAAAGATACATCTGTTTGGTCAGCTCTGCATTTCTAAATGTCCTTCAGTGAGATCCAAATTTCCTGACATGAAGGCTGCAGTTGTACCTGATTACTCCTGAAGAGCCAAGTGTCTGCCTATGTATTGATGTTCAGCCTGTGGAAAGTCTACACATCCATGCTCATGGACCACAGGCAGGTCTTCCCTGAAAATGTCCTTATTTGACCTTGCCTCTTGTAAGATATTTTCACTGAATTGTCGGCTTTGTGAACATTTTTTTCCTCTCAGTATTTTCACGGTATTCCGGTGCCTTTTGTCCTCCATATTCTCTGCTGTTTATTCAGCTTTGACTTCTGTGGGCTTTTTCCATATGTCTGAAATGCATCCTCCTGGCTTCATGTTATACAAAGAAATGAAGACACAATTCTACTCAAGGTTTGTGCTCTTCACAGGAGTTTACTTTAAATACCAGGAAACAAATTGTGCTTTGGAGATAAGGAAACTAATTTGGGAATGACCATATAATGATACTATTTGCATTCTTAACATGTACCATTTTTTTCTCACATGTATTTCTAGCCAATAGCAGTAATAGCAAGAAACTCAGATACAGTGAAGGACATTTTCAGGAAGTCACTATCAAGACTGGGAATAAGTGTAAGTCACCTGTCAGCCATTTGTAAATTAGAAAGCGATTTCCTGTTGGAGATGACTACAGATGCACTTCCACTCACGTGCCTATTGTATACTGCCATCAAAGCATTGCTGATAGTCATACAGTGATGTCATATTTGTCCCCCTCCCCCACCCCTTGAGAGTTAGGATTACAGACATGAGCACCAGCCCCCAGCTCCCTGTTGCTTTCCATGTAACTCAGTGGGACAGAATGAGGTAGAAAGATTTCTGAATGCTAACATGTTTTATTCTTCCTCTTTTACCCCCTGAGCTCTCAATAAAAGTCTGAAAGATATAGTCAGGCACCAGTGATCATACTTGTCATCCTAGCTACACAGGAAGCTGAGATCTGAGGATCACAGATCAAAGCCAACCTGGGCAGGCAAATCCCAGAGTGTCTTCTCACATAATTAATCAGCAAAAAGACAGAAATGGAGGTATGGATAGAGTAGCACATAGCCTGCCTTGAGCAGAATGAGCCCAATAAGAGCTCAAAGTCTTGAGTTCAAGCCCTAGTACCTGTGTACACACACACACACACACACACACAGAGTTTGGAAGACAGTAGAAACAATGTCGAATATCTTCATTAACCATCTAAAGGGAAATGAAATTACTATTCATGCTAAAGCAGCATTTAATATTGACCTAACAAATGGCTTGGATTTCATATGTCAGTCCTTTCAACTTATGTTAAAAAACTGGGCAGTCGCATAAATATTTAGTCTTTCATCCATCCTTTGATGATCTAGTTGTATTATAACTGCAAGTGCTGGCAACATAAATAGCCCGATATCTGATTTCCTTTCAGTGAAAATTCTTCCCATACAGGAGGCCTTGTCCACAAAAGAACTGTGTGATATGTATGCTTAATGTTTTATTTGAGGAAATTACCATTGAGAACGCAAGAAGTGACTTTTGGCCAGGTTCTGGTAGCTCATGCCTGAAAAACTCACTGCTCATGAGGTTCCAGTCTGAGGATCAAGGTACAAAACCAGCCTGTGCAGACACACCCAAGTGACACTTATTTCCAGTTAACTAATACAAAGCTGGAATTGAAGCGGTGGCTCCAGGAGTAGAGTAGCACCCTTGAGTAAAAGAGCTAAGGGACAGTGGCTAGGGCCTGAGTTCAAGACCCAGTACTGTCACTAAAACAATAATTCTGTTCCATTATATGTTTTAAGTGGGCCCAGCATAATAAAAATTGCAGTAATAAGTGCTATTTAACATTCTCTGCTGGCCACATGTTGTTGCTAAGTGCCCTCTTCTGTCCCCCAAAACCATTGGGTGTGACTGTGTCATTACTATAACATTTCCTTTCTTTCTGTTTCCTTCATATATCACTGCACTATTCCCTTGCTTGTAAAGAGTTCTAAGTGGTTCTAAGTGGCCAAACCTAACAGGACTTTGGATCTCTCAGCTTATGAGAGCAGAGTGGAGCTAGTGAGAAAATAATCGAGAGATGATCACATGCACTAATTAGGCCAGGGGGTTCTCAGAACCCTTGTAGTCCTGACTGGTATTTGACTTCAAGTAGTATTTATATTTGGTAAAGATAGGTTGTGTGTTTGTTGAACTTTAGAGGCAACGGTGTGTGTGTGAGTGTGTGAGTGTGTGTGTGTGTGTGTGTGTGTGTGTGTGTGTGCCAGTCCTAGGGCTTGAGCTTAGGGCCTGTGTGTTGTTCCTAAGCTTTTTTGCTCAAGGCTGGCACTCTACCACTTGAGCCACAGTTCTCCTTCTAGCTTTTGGGGGGTATTTTTGGTGATAAGAGTCACACAGTCTTTACTGTCCTGGCTAGTTTAGAACCTTGGTACTCAGATATCAGTCTCCTGAGTTGCTATGATTACATGTGTGTGCCACCAGTATCTGGCTAGAATTAATCTTTTCTGTGGCCATCACATTCTGGTGTGCTTTTTCCTCCTCCTTCTCCACCTCCTCTTCCTCCTCTTCCTCTTTTCCCCCCTCTTCTTCATCCTCTTCCTTCTTTTTCATAAACTCAGGGCCTGGGCACTGTCCCTGAGCTTTTGCATGCAAGGCCAGTGGTATACCACTTGAGCCAAAAGCTTCACTTGTGTCCTCTTGGTGCTACATTGGAGACAAGAGTCTCCTGGACTTTCCTGCAGGGCTGAATTCAAACTGTGATCCTCAAATCCCCACCTCCTGCATTGCTAGGATGATGTGAGTGAGACACCACTGGCACCTGGCTTGAATGTATCTTTTTTTATAGCACAGTAGACTGTGTGTAGGTACGACACTATGTGTGTCATCTTAATTGATCACCACTTTGGCCAGTGGTGAAACAATACAATCTATTGGAACATGGGTATCCATTGTAAATCCACATGTACAGTTGCTTCTTGGTGAGGATATTTCCAGCAATACTCAAAATGTCATCCAAGGCCTGGATGGTTTTCTTTGTCATTGCTGCTCATGCATGGTATGGTGCTGTTTTGAACCTTAAATTCTTGTTAGTAGCCAACTCTGTCTCCAAGCTCTTTTCTCACCATGGAAAACATGTTGCTCTTGTAAATCTAGACCTCACATTATGGGGAAGGAGGGCTTCCTTTGCCAGTCCCAATTAACAGAAAACAATATTTCCATTCCCAACACCTAGAAGCAAAAATCGGAAATCTCTTTGGTCCAATATTGGAAATCTCATTTACTGACCACTTTTTCTGCTAATAGGAGGATCTGGTTTGCCAGGTTACTTAAGAACAATCATGAGAGCTGGAACTGTGGTCATTTCCAGCCAAAATAATGACCAAGTAAGAGAGGAAGGAGTAAACATTTCCTAAGAGAGAATTAGGGTGCTATTTGGCAAGAGAAATTAGAAAAAAAAAACATATACCAGAGGATGAACTATCTTTGACATTGATTTCTGGATATTTAATCATCATTTATGAATTATTAAAGCTTCCTTTATCTGGCGGCACACCTCTTCATTCCATAAATGAGTAGCAGGAGGAAAAGGAGGAGGAGGAGGAAGATGTAGAGGAGGAGGAAGAGGAGGAGGCGAAGAAGAAAAAGATATGGGCACTGGTAGCTCACTCCTGTAATCCTAGTTACTCAGGAGGCTGAGATCTGACGATCTCAGCTCAAAGCCAGCCTGGGCAGTCTGAGTCTCACATCCTGAGATGGCATCACAGTGACACACCTAACAGTTACCAGATCTTCCTACTTCTCTTTCAGCTGAAGAAAGACAAATACCTGGAGGTTGAAGAAATGACCATAAATATTCATAGACCCTCCCACAAACTAGTCACCAAGATGTTGTGTAAGGCTCTGCCTTTTGCTTTTTTTTTTTTTGGCCAGTTCTGGGCCTTGGACTCAGGGCCTGAGCACTGTCCCTGGCTTCTTCCCGCTCAAGGCTAGCACTCTGCCACTTGAGCCACAGCGCAGCTTCTGGCCGTTTTCTGTATATGTGGTGCTGGGGAATCGAACCTAGGGCCTCGTGTATCCGAGGCAGGCACTCTTGCCACTAGGCTATATCCCCAGCCCCTGCCTTTTGCTTTTTTGAAGTCTTCTTTTCTTGCTCGTGAAAACAAAGGAGTTGTGGTCCTTCCTGGCAAAGTACATCAGCTGATCTGATAGGTGACCTAGTCCCATGATCCATCTTTCTTCCTCAAGCTTGCTCAGGCTTTTAAAGTCTATTTCCTATACAGACAGATGTGGCAATGCGCTGTCCTTAGCAATCTGGGATAAATTCCATCCACAGTCTCATCATCACCATTCCCCTCTGAAAAAGTTAACATATTTAGGTTATTGGGTTCCTTCAAAATAGAATATGGGGGAGAAGGCTAGTGGTTCATACTTTTAATCCTAGCTATTCAGAAGGCTGAAATCTGAACTGAAGATCATGGTTGAAAACCAACCCAGGTAGGAAACTTAATGATACTATTATCTCCAGTGAGCCACCCAAAAAGCCAATAGTGGCATTCTGGCTCCAAGTGGTAGAGCAGTAGCCTTGCCCCATGACCAACAAAAGAAAGGGAGAGAAAAAGACGTAGAGACAGAGAGGAGAGACAAAGACAGAAACAGTGACAGAAACTGAGATAGAGAGATAAAGAGACACAGAGATAAAGACAGACAGAGAGACAGAGAGACAGACAGAAAGAGAGAGAGAAAGAGAGAGAGAGAGAGAGATGGTCATGGAGCAATCTCTACCAAAGAGCAACCACCCATAACCTACTTCTTCCAACTATCTTCTAAAGATTTCCCCACCTCCCCATCATATCCTGAGCTGATGGGACCTGTAAGTTCCAATCCTAATAATAATGAGAGACTCCCATGTATTTAACAGTTCCTTATTCATCTGTGACTTTAATCAACACCAACTCCTCCAACAGCCCTTTACTAATGCAATCAGTTTGTGTGGCTTCTATAGTCTAACTTGTAGCCTATTTAACTTCCAATAATAATAATAATAATTCTCTTTATATTATTATTACGTCCTTAGAACTTTGAGAGAAATTCAAAGTATTAATATTTTATTTTTCTTTTTTTGGTCCTGGGGCTTGAACTCTGGGCCTGGGCACTGTCACTGTTCAGGGTGAATGCTCTACCACTTGAGCCATAGTGCTGATTCCTTTTTATTTTTCAATATTCTAGGGAAATCCATTAGATAAATTATCATGCAGAAAACTTAAGCTAGGTTTTGGTGACTCATACCTGTAATCCTAGTGACTCAGGAAGCTGAGATATGAGGATTTCTGTTCAAAGCCAGCCAGGGCAGGAGAGTCTATAAGACTACTCTCTAATTAACCAGCAAAAAACTGGCAGTGGAGCTGTGGCTCAAGTGGTAGAGTGCTAGCCTTGAGCACAAAAGCTAAAGCTCTGAGTTCAGGCCCCAGGACAGACAGATAGACAGACAGACAGGCACACACACACACACATAGACACACACACACACACACACACACACACACACATCTATACAGAAATGGACCTAGATGTTATATACTGAATGTCTCTGTTAGAAGATTCTACATTGAGTCTCTCTGGAATTTAGTGTGCCTACAATGGTTCTAGCTTCACTGAGGCAGTGGAAGAACCTTCTAGAAGGAACTGCAGACACAGGGAGTGCTTCATCAAGCCTATCTCACCCATACTGCCTTCTGCTCTCTCATTTCACGCTCTCTTCCAGTCATTCTGGTCCTAGTGTTTGCAGTGTGCTGGACCCCCTTCCACATTGATGGACTGTTCTAAAGCTTTGTGTAGGAGTGGACTGAGTCTCTGGCGGTGGCCTTCAATCTCACCCATGTGTTGTAAGGTAAGTGGGCCATGTCAGCTCTTTCTTGGTTCTGCATGGACATCTCCCTATCACCAAACCTCACACAGATATGTTCCCCTGGGGCGAAGGAATTTGAGGTCCTATTTCACTCCAAGACTAAAGAGAGGTATGCTATTTGGCCAAAAGAAATCGACCAGATTACTATTCAAGAGGCCATTTTCTACAAAAGGTCCCCCACTGTTATGAGAGAACCACAGCAGAAATATGGTGAAGGCATCAGAATCCTTTCGTTTCTCTTCCAATAGCTGCATGGTGTTGATTTAGCACATATAATGTCCCCGTAATCTCTTACTTTGTCGTGAAGGGAACGCAGGGCTGATTGAGGCCTGTATTTCTTCTATTTGGATGATGATTTTGTTCAAGGGGCCATGGAATATGGTAGAAACCAGGAGTGGAAATGTTAAGTCAAGGAACCTGGATTTGGACCCCATTAATACTCTTTTTCTTTTTTCCTGTTCTGAGTCTTGGACTCTGAGCCTGTGCACTGTCCATAAGCTCCTTTTTCTCAAGGCTAATGCCCTACTACTTGATCCACAGCACCACTTACAGCTTTTTCTATGTGTGGCTGGCCTTGAACTGTGATCCTCACTCAGATCTCAGCTTCCTGAGTAGCTAGGATGACAGGTATGAGTCAAAGCAAAAACTGACTTCCTCCTTGTCCAAAATGCCTCAGCCACATCTGGCAGTCAAGTCTGCACTAGATAGCCATGGCCTGATGGAAAATAGCCAATCAAACAAGATAGGTGCTGGTAGCTCACTTCTGGAGTTCTAGCCACTCAGGAGGCTAAGCTCTAAGGATCATGGTCTGAAGATGACAAAGTGCATGAGGCTCTTAGCTCCAGTTAACCAAGCAAGGATGACTCAAGTGGTAGATTGAAAACGCTAAGCAAGAGTTGGGAGTCCTTGAGTTCAAGTCCCAGTATGGACACACACACACAAACACACACACGCACACACACACACACACACACACACACACACACAGAAACAAAAGCAGACAAAATAATAAGCATGGAAGAGATAGTAAGTTGTCACTACCGTGACATTCTAGCATCACCCCAATAAAGGGATGGTACCATTAATAATAAACATAACAGAATACTATCATTAAATATTTTATAATCATAGAAACAGTTCCAGAAGAAATGACATCAGATAATCATTGATCAAAAGATGATAACACACAAATGCCCATTGAGAACCATGAACCTCCACACCTGCCTTTATACTCAATCCACATGTGCATAGATCACACCACATGTAAATAATGTCATTATGGACCCATTTCTTTTACAGAGCCAAATCTCAAAACCATTTCCAGCTCTTATGCCTATGGTTCATAGGACAAAACTAGAATATTTTTATAAATAAATAATGCCGGAGACACTTTGATTCGCCTATTACCTCTCCAGATGTAGCAAGTGATCACCTTAATTAGGTTTGGAGGTGGGAAGATGAATGGAGGGAGGGTGGGCAAACATAGTCATAATATTCAGTGTGCCTAAGTACAAATAGAACCAGGGAAGTCGAGGGGATGGGGGGGATTGGGAGAAATGGGGGAATCATGAAGGAGGTGATGGCAATTGAGATGCCTTGTACACAAAATGACACATTGACTTGAAACACCTTTGGTCAACTACTTCAACATAATTGTATCAAGGCGAGAGAAAAGATGCCAACTAAGGCTTCAAAAAATGGCATTTTCCTATGAAGACACCACTCCTCCTTCCCCTGCCCCACATTGCAAACTAGATGAACTCTAATCCTCTTAAGACATCAGAGAAATACCCTAGTGAGGCACTTGGTGGCTCATACCTGCAGGCCTAGTGACTCAGGAGGCTAAGATCTGAGGATCAGTGGTTCAAAGCCAGCCCCAGCAGACTCTTATCTCCAACTAGCCACTGAAAAGAGCTGAAAGTGGGGCTGGGGCTCAAGTGGTAGAATTCTAGCTTTGAGTGGAAAAGAAAAAGTTAACAGCCAGTGCCCAGGCCCTGAGTTCAAGATCCAGGACTGGCTCCAAAAACCAAAGCAAAACAAATTATCATTTCCATTAGCAGGCTCTTTACCTGGCCATGTTATCAATAGAGGATACTGCATACTTTTCTTGTACCTGTGGCCTCTGCACATCACACCTAGTACTCCCACTCCCTTCCTCAATGATCTCCAGCCCATTAGTGTATGTAGCCAGATGTCATGCCCACCCATAAAGTCCTTTGTGACATCACAGTCCTTGTAAACACTAGGACACTGTCATCATGGGAATTGCCATTGAGCATCTTTTAGTGAGACCTATTTTGCTTTTAACTGAAACTGTCTTGTATCATTGTAGGTTTGTTATTGAGTTTATCCCTAGCTAAATGGCTTGATGATCCTGAACCACAGTCAAAGTTCAATTGCTAGCTGGCCACTGGTGGCTCACGCCTGTAATCCTAGCTCCTCAGGAGGCTGAGATCTGAGGAAGATAGTTCAAAGCCATCCCAGACAGGAACATCCATCTCCAATAAACTACTCAGAAAAAGCCGGGAGTGGTGCTGTGGCTCAAATGGTAGAGCACTAGTCTTAAGCACAAAGAGGCTCAGGGGCAGTGCCAGGCTCTGAGTTCAGGCCCAGGCTTGGCAAAAATAAAGGAAAGAAAGAAAGAAGAAGTAGGAAGGAAGGAAAGAAGGGAGGGAGTGAGGGGAGGTCAGGAGGGAGGGAAGGAGGAAGGAAGGAAGGAAGGAGGAAGGAAGGAAGGAAGGAAGGAAGGAAGGAAGGAAGGAAGGAAGGAAGGAATAAGGTATGGTTTTGACAGGAGAGTGTGTAACAAATGGGGCTTTGACAGGGCTCCAGGCATCTGATGGGTAAAGTAAATAATAAAATGCAATTAGTCAAATAAAGTGGAAGTATCATCAAGGAGGAAAAGGTCAAGGAAAAAGTTTGGGAATCTCTTTGGGGGACGAAATTTGTACTCCACAGAGAAGGGATTATAAATGTATTTAAATAAACATAAGTAAGCATTCAAGTAAAATTCCAATCATAAGGAGAATGCAAAGAAAAATAACACTTCTTTCCTCTGATACTTAAACATATCATGTTCAAGCTGCAAGAACATGTTTTTAAATTTAAACAATAAGAGATCGAAGGAAGTTACAGAACCTCTCATCTCAGATCCCAGGCCAGCCTACTTTTATTTTATTTTATTTTTTCCCCAAGACTCTTTAATCTTCCTTTGTTTGATCCTGGAGTGCACAGGTGTTAGATCTGTGCAGAGCATTTTGTAGCTTCCATTTAGTCTTGGAGACACTCCTCTTTCTGAAAAGCCTCCATGGCAGGAAGTCCAGGCCTGCATGTGACACACAAGCCTCTCCATACTATGTCTGCTCCTCCATTTCTCCGCAGCGGGTCTGGTTGATTCTTTGTGTGTCAGGTTTGTTCTACCTCAGCTCAGCTGTCAACCCCATCATCTATAACCTCTTGTTTCATAGCTTCCTGGCAGCATTTTGTAATGTCATCTCCTGCAAACTGGGGTGCATCTGGAATCATCCCCCAGTGCCACATGCTACAGGGACGTCATCCTGAGAGTGCCACCTATGGAGCTGACCAAAAAGGCAGTGCCCCGATTCCCCTGTCAATCATCCATCTGCCACTCACTGGCCCCCAGAACCCTCTGTACTGATGATGATCCCACCCCATGAAGGAAAGTTCCACTGGTACCACCTTGAAGAGGCCTAATTGATTCTCGGAGGTGAAAAATATCTCCAGGACTCAACACTAGAGGAAGGGTCAACCTGGAATCTTCATGTCCTTGTGTGATGTTAGGGAGATGCAGTGCTTTTAGAACTCATGTATATATTTCTAATTATTATTATGATTATCATTATTATTTTGGTGCTTGTCCTAGGACTTTGAACTCTGGGCCTAGAGGCCATCCCTGAGCTTTCTTGCTCGAGGCTAGTGCTATACCACTTGAGCCACAGCTCCACTTCCAGCATTTTGGTGTTTCATTGGAGATAAAGAATGTCACGGGCTTTCCTGCTTTGGCTGACTTTGAACCACAATCCACAGAGCTCAGGCTCCTGAGTATCTAGGATTACAGGTGTGAGCCACCAATGCCCAGCTACTTGTTGTTGATGTTATTTTAAACAACTATGGAGAGTCAAATTCAGATCTGGGTCTAAAATACAGAACCTCTTGAGTTTCCGTTAAGCTATCTTTCCACTATTCTAACACTTTAGGCCCCATCACAAGTTTGCAAAGGCCACCTCACTGGCTGGAAAAGCAGTATACTTGAAGATGGAGCAATTTCCACTCCTAGGAATGGGTTGTGTTGAGGTGTCCAAACCATGAGGCTGTTACAATTAGAAACCACAGCAAGCCATGGGACGAAGATGCTGGGGTGCTGCTCTAGGCCTTATGATTTTAAAATGCCTTAATCCATACCTCCTATCTCTTCCATCACCTGCTATTCTAATGTTATAAGGGAATTCATTCAGGAGATGCAGAGAAGCCACATTCTGAGAGGTCCAATTGCGATTCTCTATTAGAAAGCTAGTAGACTTCTGTCCCAAAGACCCTGCACCCCAGGAAGTTGCTTGCACAGAGCTTTGAAGGGCAAACACCACATGTTTGGAGTGAGGGCCGAAGCTCAACAAAAGCCAGTCCTCTAGGGGAACAAACAGATGTGAGCAAAGCCAACCATAACAGGAAATTATAAGCAGGGAGTATTCTCTGTAGCAAAACTTTTCTGGGGCTAAACAGCATGATGCATCCTCATTTTAACAAATGGGCCATTTCACCTCTTGGCTTTTCAGAGCACAGTGAAAAGCCCCTGCCGCCCATCAAGGCCCAGGAATGGTGGTGAGGATGTTTCTTATAACCAGGATCCTTATTGCAGTAACATGGCTAAATTGGGAATGCTTCTTAGTGCTCTTAATTCTTTCTTCTCCAGCATCCAGATCAGTCAGTCATTTCTCACCAGGGACAGGATCTGGGTCAAGATCACACATATGCACATATGTGCACACTCACACTCACACACACACACACACACACACACACACACACACACACACAGTGTGGGTCACTTCCTGAATTGCATTCCTACTTGAATTTCTAAATGGCATCTCTCATACAGAGGGACAGAAATGTGGTCAACTGTCTTGGAACAAAGGGAAGTGTCAGCTACTGGCTTCAAACCCATGACTTTGATGAGCTGTATTTCATCACTTATATAATGTCCTTTACACATGAAATATGAGTAAAATTGACCTTCAGACTTAGCTTCTATGAAATAATCACAAGTAGTCTGTGCTATATTTAAACTAGGCTACTTGTTTCTTTCTTTTTCTTCCTCCCTCCCTCCCTCCCTCTCTTTATTCATCTCTCTTCTTTATTTCTTTGCTTTGATCTTCATTTTCTTTCATTTAGATAGGGTCTCGCCTATAACCCAGATGGGAGATGAACCCCAAACACTTTTGCCTTATGCTTCAGCCCCCCAAGTTCTGGGACTACTGGTATACACCACCAAACCCAGCTAATGGCTGGCTTTTCATGTGAAAATATGACCCATGGCCGTTACCATCTTCAGATCTTGGCATACACATATCTTCTAATTTCTATGTCTTTATATAGTTATATACAACTAAATATCTATATATGTAATATATATATATGTATATATTTGATGTTCAAATTAATATGGGATTGTCCCCAGAGAGCCTGCTTGGCTTACTCAAACCACTGCCGTATCTGACTTCTCCATTTTTCCATCTCTTTTATGTTCTTATTTTACTTTGCTTTCTGCCTGTGGCTTGGATTCTTGCTTTTACAGAATGTACATTTGTCGAAGGAATGAAATTTTGTGTTTACTTTTATTGCCCATGACTGTAACTGTGCAAATGTATCTGCCTCGATGGGAATGTTCAGTAAATAAATGGAGAGTGACCTGGCTTCTGATTCTATTGCACAGAGCCAAATAATGGTTCCAAATGGAATCATGCTAAGAGCTAAAGAGAGTAGTAGTAGTATTCTATTAGGGGTTTCTGACCTTCTGCTCTTCTGAGTCGTCTGAGTTATACCTGCTGTGTCTGAGGTTCCAGAGTGGCGTTTACTGGGGCTGAAACATGTGGAGTCTGGCATTGGTCTTGGATTATTCCCCCCTGAATTGAATGAGCCATCCCATTGATAAATTGCAGTCTGGGGTTCCAACATCATCATTTATGAACTTACTGTTGCTTTTCATAGTCATGATATTCCATGCTAATGACAACCCACCTTTCATGAACCGGAATTCTCCTGCGATATGGTGGTTGATGTGGATGAACCCAGTTCTGTGGTTTATCTCCAGAGGAAGCTGAAAAGCCACAATACAGAAGAGAAGTCTCAGGAATGAGTTTTCTTTGTAAATTTGCTGTGGTTTTGGAAGCACACTGAATGGAGAATCTGCCAGGTTCCTTATCAGTGCCAGGAATAAAGTAACCACCAATGTCAGCAAGTGCAGGGAAAAATGTGTTGCTAAAACTTGGGTTTGTTGGTTTCACTCACTTATCTTGGTCTCTTAAAATGTATGTCAGAGGCGAAGCACAGTGGCTTCTGCCTGTAATCCCAGATATTAGAGAGGTAATCCAAAAGATCATACCACTAGGCCAGCCTGGGCTGAAATATTAAAGAGTCTCTCATCACAAATGAGTCAGATGCGGTGGATTAATGCCTATGATCCCAGTCACACCACAGGCTGGACATAGGAGAATGGGGATCTGAGGCCAGCCTTGGGCAAAAACATGAGCTCCTGCCTGAAAAAGACAAAAACAAAAAATAATCACAAAGTACCATTCATTCGTTGATGACTCCTCCCCTGCTTCCCCCTCCTTCCTCTTACTCCTCCCTCTTATTTCTCTTCTCCTTCTCTTTCTCATTCTCTGCCTCCTTCCTCCTCCTCTTCCTTCTTTCTTCTTCTTCTTACTCCTCCTCCTCCTCTTTCCTTTGTGTGCTGGTCCTGGGGCTTGACCTCAGGGCCAGGGCCCTGTCCCAGAGCTTCTTTGGCTCAAGGCTAATGCTCTGCTACTTGAACCACAGCTCCATTATCAGCATTTTTTAGTAGTTGATTAGAGATAAGAGTCTTTCCTGCTGGTGCTGACTTTGAACTGCAATCATCAAATCTCAGCGTTCTGAGTAGCTACCAGAGCTTGGTATAAAGTTTGTCTCTTAATGGCTGAGGTATAATCAAATGAAGGGATCTCAAAGTGACAAAACAGTCATGAAGCCATGATGTATAGCTAGGAGCTATTTGGCAGTGCATTTGCTAGCAGTCTCACATTGGTTTGCAAAAAGCTTACTATTAAAATATTCAGGAACTTGGCAAGCTTGGTGAAGGATAGTTTGCAATCAGTCTCACTGGAAATATTTATACCAAGGAAATTAGCAAACACTCTAAATCAGGGCTTTGTAGGCCCTCGAGTCCATTTATCAACACAACACTAGCTAGTCATAAGCTGGCATCTTGCCATCCTTCTGTAATTTTTTGAGAATCAATTCTCAGTAGCACTGTCATAATTAGTGATCGCTTGAAGTTGTGGGCAATGCATGGAAACTATAAGATAGTTGACAAGCCCTCTTCTAGACCTAGACTTATTAGATAAAATAGTCTGAAGCATGCTAATTATGTCCTGAAAGCCTCATCAACATTTTATAACAAAGTGGAAGAATGATACTTGGATGCTATTCATTAATATCAGGACAGAAAACCTGCAGATCTACTTATCTTCTCTATACAGCTGTTTTTATATATCCCATAGGATCCTGGTTTTTAAAAAAGATGCTCATTTTCTTCATCTTTGTCTGGTTGGCTGGAGACTTCTTTATTTTTTAATATATGCAAATGTGTTATTAAAACATTGTGGGAATGTTTAAGTCGACAGAATCTAGATAGGCACTGGTGGCTCATGCCTACAATCCCAGCTACTCCGGAAGCTGACACCTGAGGCTCTAAGTTTGAGGTCAACCCAGGTAAAAATGTTTGAGAGACTCCATTTCCAATTAATCAGCAAAAGGCAAAGATAGAGGCATGACTTGAATGGGAGAACTTCAGCTGAGCAGATGCAAAGCCCTGAGTTCAAATCCTGGTATGGCCAAATAAGGAAAGATGATCAACACTATGCCAAGCAAATATCAAAAGTCATCCCCCTTTTAGATCACTTTATGGCACACACACTTTTTAATTTATAATTAAATTGTTATAATGAAGTAGTTGTGCAAAGGGATGCTAATTCAACATATTTTATGAGTGCGATGCACCTTGATGCGTGTCACCCCTCCATCAACTTCCCCTTTCTCTCCCACCCCACCCCTTCCCCCAGGTGACCTGGCTCTATTTTCACATATGTAACATGATCATGCCTATATTTGCCCCAGATTCTACTCTACAAACAGACATATAGGTGACATATTTGAAAAAAGATTTTCTAAATAATGTGAAACCTTGGGAACTTTAGCCTTCAGATAGGGTAGCAATCATTGTTTATGCCTATATCATATTGCTGACATAGAAATTAATTCATTGTAGCACGCGCGTGTGTGTGTGTGTGTGTGTGTGTGTGTGTGTGTGTGTGTGTGTCCTGGAGTTTGAATGAAAGACCAAAACAGTAAAATAAATAAGAGAATTATCTGAGAAAAAATAAAGCATTTCATCTTTTTTCAAGAGCAAGAAAAAACCGCAGGCTAAAAAGCCATGCCATGAATAGATAAGAATGACTTTTAAGTAAATATTTTTACATCTACCATCTCCATGGATTTCAGATAAATCCTTAGCTCTATATTTTCTCAACAGCCAGACTGTCTTAGTGTAATTCCACTTTTTTTTTCTTCCTTCCTTCGTTAAATGCAGATCTAGCATACAGCCTGGTGTTCTATCAATCCGTTAATAATTGAGCTGAATTTCTCAGCTTAGCAAGAGAGAGATGGAGGGAGGGAGGGGACAGAGACAGACAAAGACAGAGAGACAGAGATGGAGAGAGACAGAGAGGAAGGGAGAGACACAGAAGGAGGAGAAGGAGGAGGAAGAGAAGGAGGAGGAGCAAGAGGAAGAGGAGGAAGAAGGAGGAGGAGGAGAAGGAGGAGGAGGAGGAAAGAAAGGAATGAAGGAAGAAGAGGAAGAGGAGGAAGAAGAAGAAGAAGAAGAAGAAGAAGAAGAAGAAGAAGAAGAAGAAGGAAAGAAAGAGAAGAAGAAGAAGAAGAAGAAGAAGAAGAAGAAGAAGAAGAAGAAGAAGAAGAAGAAGAAGAAGAAGAAGAAGAAGAAAGATAACTATTGGTGCTTGAAGAGGAAGAGGCCACCTGAACTATGTGATAGGCAAGTGCCATGGCCAATCCCAAGCTAAAGGGCAGAGCTGGAAATGCAGCCACCTCCTCAGCATGGCAACAGAAGCAAATAGAGGCGGGACTGATTATGACTGGGAGAGCAGAGCGAATCAGAACTCACGATGCCCTGAACTGGTTACACTGTGACCAAGCTGGAAGTCCAGGAGACTCAGCATGGAAGAATGGTTCTAGAACACTCTGCACTGACTGAAACTGCCCTACTAAGCTCGAGGCAGACTTTTTCTTTTTTTCAAATTTTTATTATCAAACTGATGTACAGAGAGGTTACAGTTTCATACGTTAGGCTTTGGATACATTTCTTGTACTGTTTGTTACCTTGTCCCTCATACTCCCCTCCCTCCTCTCCCTTTCTCTTTCCCCCGATGAGGTGTTCAGTTCACTTTCACTAAACAGTTTTGCAAGTATTGCTTTTGTAGTTGTTTGTCTTTTTTTACCCGGTGTCTCTCAATTTTGGTATTCCCTTTCAATTTCCTACTTCTAATACCAGTATACACGGTTTCCAATATACTGAGATAAGATTACAAAGATACTGCAGGTACAACCACTGGAAGGTGATACAAGAACATCATCAATAATAGAAGCTACAGATACACAAGGGACGTTGAAAGTAGTTACAACTGTGATATAACAATCATTTTCATAACATGGAGTTCATTTCACTTAGCATCATTTTATGTGTTCATAAGGGTATAGCTATTGGGCTCTTGTGATGCTCTGCTATGACTTGCCTTAACCTGTACTAATTATTCCCAGTAAGGGAGACCATAGAGTCCATGTTTCTTTGGGTCTGGCTCACTTCACTTAGTACAATTTTTTGCAAGTCCTTCCATTTCCTTACAAATGGGGCAATGTCATTCTTTCTGATAGAGGCATAAAATTCCATTGTGTATATGTACCACATTTTCCTGATCCATTTGTCTACTGAGGGGCATCTGGGTTGGTTCCAGATTCTAGCTATGACAAATTGTGCTGCGATGAACTTTGTTCTGCTGGTGGCATTACTGTGATTTTGTTTGTGGTCTTTTGGATAGATACCCAAAAGTGGGGCTGCTGGGTCATAGGGGAGTTCTATCTTTAGCCTTCTGAGGAATCTCCATACTGCTTGCCAGAGTGGCTGAACCAGTTTACATTCCCACCAACAATGAAGTAGGGTTCCCTTTTGGCCACATTCCCTTATTGTTAGTTTTCTTGATATATGACATTCTAACTGGGGTGAGATGGAATCTCAATGTTGTTTTGATTTGCATTTCTTTTATGGCCAGTGATGTAGAGCAC
Organism: Perognathus longimembris pacificus; assembly: GCF_023159225.1. Classification (NCBI taxonomy): domain Eukaryota; kingdom Metazoa; phylum Chordata; class Mammalia; order Rodentia; family Heteromyidae; genus Perognathus; species Perognathus longimembris. Next base: position 39,755 of record NW_025961462.1, read on the forward strand.
TTTTTCATACGTCTTGGCCATTCTCATTTCCTCATCAGAGAAGTCTCTTTTTAAGTCTTTAGCCCACTTGATGAGGGGGCTATTGGTTCTTTGCGGTTTTGTTTTGGAAGAAGGTAATTTTTTTAGTTTTGCATATATTTTAGAGATGAGGCCTTTGTCCGTTGAATGGCCAGTAAAGATCTTCTCTCAGTCTGTAGGCTTTCTGTTTATCTTGCGAGCTATGTCCTTTGCCATGCAGAAGCACTGCAGTTTGATGCAGTCCCATTTGTCCAACCTTTCTTTGATTTGTAGCCTTTCTGGGTCATTGTTAAGGAAGTTCTGTCCTGCGCCAAGGAGCCCAAGTGTTTCTTCTACTCTTTCCTTTAGTGTTTTCAGGGTGTCTGTTTTGATTTCGAGGTCTTTAATCCATTTGGAATTCACTTTGGTGCAGGGTGATATATAAGGATCTAGTTTTAGTTTGTTGCATGTGTTGAACCAGCTTTGCCAGCACCATTTGTTACAGAGGCTATCTTCTTCCATACTATTGTTTTACCTCCTTTATCAAAGATTAAGTAGGCATAGTTCTGTGGGTTCATTTCTGGGTCTTTAATTCTGTTCCATTGATCTTCAGGCCTGTACCGGTGCCAATACCAAACTGTTTTTATTTCTATAGCTTTATAATATAGCTTGAAGTTGGGTATTGTAATTCCTCCAGCACTGTTCTTTCTGTTTAGGATTATTTTTGCTATTCTAGGTCTTTTATTGTTCCATATGAATTTCTGGATTGCTTCCTCTATTTCATTAAAAAATGGTGTTGGGATATTAATGGGTATTGCACTGAATTTGTAGATAGCCTTTGGCAATATTGCCATTTTGATTTTATTAATCCTCCCAATCCAGGAGCATGGGAGGTTTTTCCATTTCCTTAGTTCTGACATAATTTCATTTTTCAAGCTTTTAAAGTTCTCCTCAAAGAGGTTTTTCACTTCTTTAGTGAAGGCTATTTCTAGGTATTTTATGTTTTGAGGGGCTATTGCAAAAGGAGTTGCTTTCCTTATTTCCGCCTCAGTCTTCGGGTCGTTGGCATAGAGAAAGGCTGTTGATTTTTGAGGGTTTATTTTACATCCTGCAACTTTGCCAAAGTTTTGGATCAGCTCTAGTAGCTTGGGGGTAGAGTCTATGGGATTCTTTAGGTATAGGGTCATGTCACCTGTGAAGAGAGAAAGTTTAACTTCATCTTTTCCTATTTGGATCCCCTTTATATTTTCTTCTTGCCTGATTGCTCTGGCTAGGAATTCTAGTAGTATGTTGTAGAGCAGGGGAGAGAGTGGACATCTCTGCCTTGTTCCTGATATTAAAGGGAATGGGTTTAGTTTTTCACCATTTAGAGTTATGCTTGCTGTTGGTTTGTCATAAACTGCCTTGATTATATTCAAGAATGTTCCCTGGAATCCCAGTTTTTCCAGGGCTTTTGGCATAAATGGGTGCCAGTCCTGGGCCTTGGACTCAGGGCCTGAGCACCGTCCCTGGCTTCTTCCCGCTCAAGGCTAGCACTCTGCCACCTGAGCCACAGTGCCCTTTCTCGCCGTTTTCCATATATGTGGTGCTGGGGAATCGAACCAAGAACTTCATGTGTAGAAGGCAAGCACTCTTGCCACAAGACCATATTCTCAGCCCGAGGCAGACTTTTTCTACACAGTGCCCACCTGGGAGCTGATCTGATGAACATTCCTGATGCACTCCTCCAGCTCCAAGTCATTCTGAAGCATCCTTCATGTGCAGATCCGGGGGCAGATGGGGACTTAGGCCCAGATGCCTTGGTTCAAATCCTGCCTGGGACACTGGTTTGTTATGTGCCCTCGGTCAGCTTCCCACATCTCTCTGAGGCCCAGATTCCATATCTGTAAAATGAAGAACATGAGCACTATACTGCTATAGATGTGAATTTTAAACAGGTTAACCTATTACTCTAAGGTCAGTGTTGGACATTTAGAAATTTCCTGAATAAGTTCTAAACAGAAACAATATTAATCATGAAGATACATCTTTAACACATTTTTGGTTTTTTTGGTCATGCGTCTTGAACTCAGGGCCTGGCCACTGTCTCTGAGCTCTTTCACTCAAGGCTAGTACTTGGCCACTTTGAACCACAGCTTCCCTCTTGGTTTTCTGGTAGGTAATTGGAGATATGAGTCTCCTGGTCTTTCCTGCCTGGGCTGGCTTTGAACCATGAGCTTCATCTCTCAGCTAGGATTATAGATGTGAGCCACCAGCGTCCGGTGGTCAGTTATTCTTCTGGGTGGCAACAAATGCAAAATTTCCACATTAGGATATTTGCCAGGCATTTAAAATTATTCATTATTCATATCTACCAAATAAGCTGGCTGAATACGATTCTATCATCCATGCCTCAGGATTTCATTACTAACTGATGGCAGGAATGTGTATTCAAGATTGCTTCTCTGTTACATGAAAGATTAATCAATATTATGATAGTTACGATGTCAACCAAAAAAATTGAGCTTGGGCTATGAAACACAGCTAGGTGTACTAAATAGCTTCAAGTCCATCAGCCTCAGTCATTTGGGGAGCTAAGTGTCTGAGATTGGTTTGTTAGTATTAGAAGTAAGAAGCCAAGAATCCTACCCAAGGGGATGTCCTCTTGCCCAGATAAGAGGTCTTGGTCCAGAAAGAAATGATGACTGGCACGTTGAGTTGGTTTCAGTCAGCTCCTGGGAGCTCACGTCTGCCCTTCCAACTCCCTGCCTCGGCATGAATGAACAGCACTCACACCAGAGTTATTCAGAAAATGAAACTTAAGCATTGATAGGGTGTTTTTGTTGTTGTTGTTGTTTCAAATTTCATTCACTGTAGAATTAATTTGTATTCCTTACATGCATACCCATGCTTTACAGGGAATGCAGTAGAGGTGACAATGCATTCACATAGAGATTAAAAAGGAAATGTCCTGAAAACAAACAGACTCTGGCTCAGACTGAAAGAACATCTTAGAATTTAGTCTTAAGTGCTTCCCTGTCATTTTTTTTAAATCTATTGGAACTGTCATTTCAGAATGGTGTAAAAGAAGAAGAACAAAATCTTGCACTGGCTGCTTGTTAAAAATGATGTGGTAGAGTTTACTCTGATTATAATAAACAAGACAGAGTGAACTCAACCCTAAGTACTATCAAGACAAAGATTTCCACCTGGCAGTCAAGGGGAGAGAAGAGATTAAAAAAAAAAAACTACTAAAAAGAACTTGATATTTCATCTCACCCTAGTTGGAATGGCCATCAACAAAAATACAAACAATAAAAGCTCATCAGAATGTGGGGAAAATGAACCAAATGGCACTGTTGTTACGAGTGCAAACTAGTGCAACCACTGTGGAAGGAGATGTGTAGTCTTCCAAAAAGCTCAAGATAAAACTACCCTCTCATCCAGTGATAAAACACAAGATTCCAAGTCAGAATACAATAAAGACACGTGCACACCCATGTTCACCACTGCATGATGCACCACAGCCACGTGATGGTAACAGCCCAGATTCCATACAACAGAAGAATGGATCAAGAAAATACAAATATAGACATGAGTCTGTGTCGGTGAGCTACAAAGGAACCATGTTCCTTTCCTATTTGTGGAAGTTAGATCTACATTATAAACATCTATAAAAGCACATAACACAGGGCTCTGTGCATAGATACACCAACAGACTAAAGTATGGTACCCTCAAGGCAAGATTTCCATGGTGGACCGTGTTTGAATGACTAAACACTTTAAGAGATAAAGATTTACCTCAGAGGCAGTAAAGGTTCCTCATGTCGATAATCTCAGCTAGTCAGTATGTATACACATGCACACATAATATGCATATAGACCTTCTGCACCTGCCTCATCTCCTGTCGGCTGCTACTTGTTCTCAAACCTGGCTGGAGAGAGAGGAAGCATCTGCCATCACTCAGTCATTCAATGAATTCCCAGGTTCATTCAATTAAGGTAGTGAAGAGAAGATTTGGGTCTATCCTTCTCACTCTACTTCCCCTGTAAGGAAGCCATTGGTCTCATTGCGGAGCCTTCTTGGGCTCTGAGAAATGTTCCAAGGTATTTCTTGCCTTCTTTCAGTTTCCCAGAGGTCTTGCAATGAGAGTACTATGTTAAGTATCTAATCCTCAGAAGTCCAGTTTTCCAGTGATTTGTCCCCCAATCTTTCCTTGAGGTTTATTCCAATTTCTAAGACAAGTCTAAGACCAATTTCTAGTCCTAGTTCTGCTGCTCCCTCCTGGCATCTCTGCCCCTAACTGGACTTAATTGTAGAAGAGTAAAGGGTGAATAAGTGATTTCTAAGCCAATATCTTGGAGCCAGATGCCGGTGGCTTATGGTCATAATCCTAGCTACTCAGGAAGCTGAGATCTGAGGATTGTGGTTCCAAGATAGCCTGGGCAGAAAAGACCCCAATAAGACTCTTCTCTCTAATTTACCACCCAAAACAGCAAGTGGCCCTGTGGATCAAGTGGCAGAGTGATAGCCTTGAGCAATAAAAAAGCTCAGGGCCAGCACCCACGCCTGAGTTCAAGCCCCATGATCCATTCACACACACACACACACACACACACACACACACACACACACACACACCTTGACGGTTCTTAGTAACAAACGTGATTAATGACACATCATCAAGAGCCAAAGAAAATTATATTCTTACATATTATACATAATCCCAAACCACCAGTACTTGGCTTTACAAGTTGGGAGCAAGAAAGCCAACAAAAATATTTGCCTACAAAGGATTCCCTTAAATGGTAAACATTGGTCCTTTTCTAGCCTAAAGTTACCACAGATGGAGGACAAGTTTTATTAGGACATCCAGATGGATCTTTTCCAGGACTGTGACAAACAGAAAACAATCTCTACCTTCCAAATGGCTGTGGAAAATTCCATTCTGTTTAGGTACCACATTTCTTTTGATCCACTTATCTGTTGTGAGGCCTCTATAGGTTGTTTCTGTATCTTGGCTAATTTGAACAGTGTGGCCATGAACATGGGTGTGTGGGTGTCTTTTGGAACTAGAAAAAAATCATTAAGTAAGGTAAGCCAAGTTCTGAGAGACATACAGTGTATATTCTCTATGAAATGCAGAAGTTAGATCTAAAATGCACTGGGATCTGATAACACTTTACAGTATTCCAGAGACTCACAGTGAGACCAAAAGAGGCTATTCTTAGGAAAACAACTCAAATGTACAATGCCTAAGTGCCCCTTCATATTTAGATAAAATAATGTACATATGGAAACAAACTCCAATTTATGGGAAAAGAAATGGTGTTCATTGGACACTGATGAAAATGAACTATGCAACTTATAGTTAGAGATAAGAAGGAGGGGCTGGGAGACAATGAGCGAACAGAAGACACTCTACAAAAGGAAATGTACTCATTACCAGACTCATGTCATTGCAACCTCCATGTACACCACCTTTACAATAACAATAAAGCAAATTAATAATTTAAAAAAACTCTATTCCATGCAGCTGAATCGATGCAAATTATAAGAATCTTTCAGCAAACTTATTTTCTTATCTTTACTCTCTCCTCCATCATGTAAATTTAAATGGAAAAATAAATGGCAAAAATGAAATAGCCTTATTGGTCTTTTTTAAATAGAACAAAATCAACTTTCTACCATCTATTTGGCTGATGATTAAATAGATGAGAGAATAGCGTGTTCAAATGTTCCCCTCCGTCATCCTAACTGAGCCATTTCTCATGTGCTTTCTTCTAAAACCAGATGTGCCCTGAATTGAGGAATTTATTTATAATAAGAATTACTAAGGAATTCACTTATAACCGAAAAAAAAATCATTGCAATGGTCAATAAATTGTAAGAGTCTCTGGTGTTCCAAAGCAACTCTTCCTATGTGTATTATTTCTAACTCAGGTCACTAACCAGTGACAGACAGTAAGAGTCAGATCATGTGACTTGAAACTCATTCCAACACACTCAACACAAACCTCAGGACATGATGTTTCTGCACTCCTCCTGCCGATAGACATGTCTCCCTGTGATCTGGGTATGCTCAAGCCTCCTTGAGCCATGGCACCAAAACTTTGAGCCCAGAATCTTTAACATCTCTATACTTAATGCATTGGTTCTTTTTCCTCAAGTGCAGCTTGTACGACCCAAGAACCTGTCTACCAGGTTCACTGATTTTTTTTGTGTGATATACTCTTTACACCCCATAGCTGGACTTTGAAGCCAGCCTAGGCAGGAAAGTCTGTGAGACTCTTCTCTCCAAGGAGTCACCAAGAAACTGTAAGTGGAGCTGTGGCTGAAGTCATAGAGCACTAGCATTGACCAACACAAAACAAGACCAAGCAAAGTACCCTTAGAGAGCATCACTGGTGGCTTGTTCTGTCATCCTAGCTACTCAGAAGTCAGAGATCTAAGGAACGAGGTTCAAAGCCAACCTGGGTAGGAAAGTCCGTGAGACTCTTTTCTCCAATGAACCACCAGAAAACAGCAGTGAAATGGATTCTCCATATGGAGGAGGGGAGGGAACTCTAAATATGGGTGGTCCCCCTTTCTCCCTAGTACATAATCCTGGTGGTTTGCCAGTTCTGTAGAGTGAGAACCGTGCTCCCTCTAGGGTACTCACTCAGGGCACACAATAAGGCCCAGGAGCCTCTGGGAAAAACCTAACCTCAAAGGAGGTAAAGTCAGATGACCTGATTGGCCCAGGACCACAGCCTCAGGCTGGGACAGGGAGGGCCCCAGCATCGGTGGACTGAAAACTATCCTGAAGTCAGGGATCCAGAGATGTCGTGAGTCTCTCTGCAAACCGAAGTGATGATTCCATTTGTGTCCTCTCAACCCAAACAATCTTCTTTTAATTTCCCTGGGACCACAAGAGAGAATTAATTTGCATGGTCAATTCATCCACAGACATGATGTAATTTCATCTTTGTGAAGCCAGCCTGTGCCTAATGATCTCAGCAGTAAGGGAGTCACCGCCTCTATGTAGAGACCCAAGCTACCATGCTCAGGGTTGCACAGAATGTGAGCCTCTGGGACAAGACAGACCATACACCATTCAGGCACACGGCAGGCCATTCTCCCTCAGGAAAAGTCCAGTGAATAGGTCCAGCCTGGTCTGTCACAGGAGCCATGGCTTGAGGCCTCCGGATTCTCCTTTCAACAGCCTTCCAATCCCCACTGCTAAATTGCCCAGAAACCCAGGCAGATGATCTTTAACAATATGCATCTACATTCCATTGGATTATGTAATCAGTGTGGAAACACTGGAAAGACTGAAGAAACACACACACACACACACACACACACACACACACACACAGACATACACATGAACACATAGACAAGCTTGCAAGTAAAAATAAGCTGGTGCCCATCGTGGCTCACACCTGTCATCCTGACTACTCAGGAAGCTGAGATCTGAGGATCATGGATTGAAGCTAGCCTAGGCAGGAAAACCTGAGACTCTTCTTGCCAGTCAACCAGCAAAAAGCCAGAAGTAAAGCTGTGGCTTAAGTGGTAGAGCACCAGCCTTAAGTGTAGAAGCTAAGTGACAACACCCAGGCCCTGAGGTCAAGCCCCAGCAACAGCACAAAAAAAAAAAAAAAAAAAAAACAACTACGTGTTATGTCATCACTCAGAGGAATAAATAATACCAATCTGTCTACTATCACACACTTATATACACTACTATTCAGTGTATTATATGAAATGTTAGGCAACTTGCTTTTTTCTATGTACTGCCTAACTGGGATATTTTTCTCATATGATTAAGCACTTCATTATTTTATGGATTTGAATCACTCTTTTAGACAGAATTATCCTAAAACCGTGAAACAATTTCCTTTTTGTTGGAAAAGGGTTTCATTCCACCATGTCTGTTATTCTATTTTAAAACTAAACACAAAACACCACAATGTATGTTCTTGAGCTATCATCATCTTTCTCCAGGGATTTCCTGCAGTGAAATACATACAGGCAATGCAACTTCTGGATGAAAAGAAGTGTCTGTATGCATTTTGTAATTGATGTCTAAAGTTTTTCAAGGTATTCTCAGAGGCACATATCTTGGGGAAAGCAGAAATAGTTTGGGGGAATCCATGGGGGACCTTGGAATGGAACTGGCCTAGCAATTCAGCCATATTTATTTTACAACTCTCATAGGCTTCATGGCAGCCTGACCCTGGAATATACAAATTAGTGTCTTCCTGGTCTGAGTTGCACTCTGTCAGTTTTTTTTCTTTTTTCTTTTTTTTTTTGAGGGATGGTAATATTGCTAAATACATTGACAGGGATGAAAGCCTTTAAAACAGCCCTGAAGAAACCAAAGCTCCATTCATTTGGAGCCAGCGGTCACTAGTGGGCAGTGGAGCGCCACAGACAGGTTCACGATGCTTACAACAAGGTTGTTACACTTAAAACCATTTTCTTCTTCCTTTCTTCCTTCTTTTCTTCTTTTTAATAATTATATTATCTTTAAATAGTTGCCTAAAGGCTTTGCCATTCAACAAAGCAGTTTATGAATACCATGAACTTTGATCCATGTCACCCTTTTCAACCTTCCCAACCACCTTTCCCACACCACCCCCTCCCTCCCTTTTCTTAATTTTGTAGGATACCTAATAGTTTTTTTCTTTTTTGGCTATGTAACAAGGAAGTTTGTGTACACAGTGCATCTTGATCTGTGTCATCTCCTGATGCCTAGGAGTGTTATGGCTGGGTCATAGGGTAGGTCTATGTTGAGCTTTTTGAGGAACCCCCGTAATGTTCTCAAAGCGGTTGTACTAATTTGCACTCTCACCAACAATGGAAAAGGTTCCTCTTTCCCCGCACTCCCTCCAGCATTTGTTATTGCCTGAGTTCAGAGTATAGGCCATTCTAACTGAAGTGAGGTGGTATGTCAGGGTTGTTTTTATTTGCATTTCCTTTACTTCCAGGGATGTTGGAAATTTCCTCATATGTTTCTTTGCCATTTTTATCTCTTCTCCTGTGAAGTCACTTTTTAGCTCCTTTGCCCATTTAATAATTGGTTTATTGGGATTGGAGGGGATTAGTTTTTTGAGTTCTCTGTAGATGACAGCTATTAGGCCTTTGTTTGTTGCTGTGCTGGTAAAGATACTTTCCCATATGGTTGGCTGTCTTTCTAGTTTGGTGGCTATGTCTTTAGGGGTGCAGAAACTTTTTATTTTGTAGTAGTCCCATTTGTCGAGTCTCTCCCCTATCTGTTGTGCCCCTGGGACTCTATTCAGGAAGTTCCTTTCTGTGCCTGTAAGTTCTAGCGTCTTTCCTACTCGGTCCTTCAGTAGTTTCAAGAATTCAGGTCTGATGTTGAGGTCTTTTTTTTTTTTTTTTTTTTTTTTGGCCAGTCCTGGGCCTTGGACTCAGGGCCTGAGCACCTTCCCTGGCTTCTTCCCGCTCAAGGCTAGCACTCTGCCACTTGAGCCACAGCGCCGCTTCTGGCCGTTTTCTGTATATGTGGTGCTGGGGAATCGAACCTAGGGCCTCGTGTATCCGAGGCAGGCACTCTTGCCGCTAGGCTATATCCCCAACCTGATGTTGAGGTCTTTGATGCATTCTGAGTTGATCTTAGTGCATGGTGATAGGCTAGGGTCTACTTTGAGTTTTCTCCATATGGCTGCCCAGTTTTCTCAGCACCAGTAGTTGAAAAGGCTATGCTTTTGTTTTTGTTTTTCCATTGTATGTCTTTAGCTCCTTTGTCCAATATCAGCTGACTGTAAGAGTGCAGTTTTATTTCTGGGTCTTCTAATCCATTGGTCTTCAGGTCTGTTTTTATACCACTACCAGGCTGTTTTTGTTATTATGTCTCTATAATAGAGCTTGAAGTCTGGTATTGTGATACCTCCTGCACTGCTTTTTTAGCATAGAATTGCTTTGGTTATTCTAGCTCTTTTACTGTTCCATATGAATTTATGGGTTGCTTTCTCTATTTCATTGAAGAATGTAGCTGGGCTCTTGATAGGGATTGCAATGAATTTGTATAACAATTTGGGCAATATGGCCATTTTCACTATATTTATTCTGCCTACCCATGTGCATGGGAGTTCTTTCTATCTCCTTGTGTCTTCTTTGATTTCCCTTTTTAGATTTTTTATAGTTCTCATTAAATAGGTCCTTCGCATCTTTAGTTAGGTTGATCCCTAGGTAATTTATTCTTTTTTTGGCTATTGTAAATGGTATTATTTCCATAATTTCCTTTCCTGCTTGTACATTCCTGGTGTACAGAAAAGCTGCTGACTTGTGTGGATTGATTTTGTATCCTGCTACTTTTCCAAAATGGTTTATTAGGTGTAGGAGTTGGGGACTGAGTTTTTTGGGTCCTTCAGATATAAGATCATGTCATACGTGAATAGGGATAGTTTGATTTCTTCTTTGCCGATGTGGATCCCTTTGATGTACTCCTCTGGCCTTATTGCTATGGCTAGGGATTCCAGCACTATGTTGAAAAGAAGTGGGGAGATTGGGCATCCTCGTCTTGTTCCTGAGTTTAGGGGGAATGATTTTAGTTTCTCTCCATTTAATACAATATTAGCAGTTGGTCTGTTGTATATGGCTTTTATTGTTTTGAGGAATGTTCCATCTATTCCTGTTCTGTCCAAAGCTCTTTATAAGTATGGGTGTTGTATTTTCTCAAAGGCTTTTTGGGCATCAACTGAGTTATAACAATGTGATTCTTGATTTTATTTCTGTTTATGTGGTGAATTACATTAATAAATTTACAGATGTTGAGCCATCCTTGTGTCTGTGGGATGAAGCTTACTTGGTCATGATGTATAATTTCCTTGATCAGTTTCTGGATCCTGTTAGCTAATATTTTACTGAGGAGTTTTGCATCTGTGTTCATTAGTGATATTGGTCCGTAGATCTCTTTTTTTGTTGGGTCTTTGCCTGGTTTGGGGATGAGTATAATATTAGCTTCATAGAATGAGTTTGCAATTTATCCCTCTGTTTCTATTTCGCAGAAGAGTTTGAGGAGTATTGGTATTAGCTCCTCACTAATGGTTTTATAGAATTCGTTGGTGAATCCATCTGGGCCTGGGCTTTTCTTTATTGGGAGGCTCTTGATTACCCCCTATATCTCTCTGTAAGTTATTGGTTTCTTTAGTTAATTTATTTCATCTTGATCCAATTTGGGCAGTTTATACTTCTCTAATAATTGATCCATTTCTTTAAATTTATTGTTTTTTAGTGAGTAGAGGTTCTGGAAATAGTTTCTTATGATTGATAGAGTATTGTGTGTATTTGTTGTAATTTTTTCTGGTGGAGTCTCTGATTTTACGTATATGAATCTATTCTCTTCTTTTTTTTTGTAAGTCTTGCGAGGGGTCTGTCAATTTTATTTATTTTCTCAAAGAACCAGCTTTTAGTTTTATTTATTTGTTGAATGGTCTTTCTATTTTCAATCAGATTTATCTCTTCTTTACTCTTTGTGATCTCTGTCCTCCTAGTCATTTTAGATTCGATTATTTCTTGTTTCTCCAGATGTTTTAGTTTCATCGTGAGGTTATTCTCCTGCTCTGCTTCCATTTTTTTAATGTGAGTGCTGAGGGCAATGCCTTAGCTGTATCCCATATGTTTTTTGTGATGTATTTTCATTTCATTGTGGCTTATGAATTTTTTAATTTCATCCTTAATTTGGACCCAAGTGTTAGATAACAGTGAAGGTTTTAGTCTCCAAGTATTTGTATAGCCTCTGTGGTATCCTTTGTTATTGAGGGTTACCTTTATTGTACAGTGGTCAGATATAATACAATGAAATGACGTCAATACTTTTATATTTGCTGAGGTTCTTTGTGTGGGCTATGACATGATCTATTTTGGTCTATGTTCCATGGGCTGCTGAGACGAATGTGTATTGGGTCTCTGTAGGGTGAAAGACTCTGTACAGATCTATCAGATCCATTTGTGATATGATGTTACTTAAGTCCTCAGCTCCCCTCCCTTGCTAATCCTCTGGGTGCTGAATCTGTCTCTTGGAGAGAGTGGAGTATTAAAGTCTCTCACTATGATTGTGTTTGGGTCTATCTTGCTCTGTAGTCCTGTGAGAATTTGCTTGACATATGTAGGGCCTTGTGGGGCACACCCACCCAGACGCCTTGCATCCTTACAAGGAGGTTCTGAGGACTCTGACATAGATAGGAGTCGCCTCTTATGGAGGTCCCATGATGTCACCCCTGATGGACAACTCAGGCATCAAATCACAGCCCCTATGTACGTGCACATATCCCTCCCCTTCTGCCACCCTCCAACCTGTGTAAAAGAACAGATCTTTTCCTGAATAAACAAGTTTGGCTCTGACCGGCTTCCAGGCTGCCTGTTTGTCCTCTGTGGAGAAGAGGGCTGGGTGGTGGTCTGTCAGCCCCCATATCCTCTTCCTGAACCCTCCCACGTGGGGTATGCTTTCGCATCTCTCCTGCAGGAGAGGAGAGCGCCGGAGGCTAAACCCCCCCCCCCCCCGGCATTCTGGCGCCCAATCACGAGACACAAAGCATGATGAGGTAAAACTTTCCGGCGAGCCAGGCCAATCCGAGTCTGAGGGGAGGGATCCTGAAAAAATGGGGCATGCTCAAACCCAATGGTGTATATATTATTATAAATGCCTGCCTAACTGCCTACCTGCCTGCCTGCCTGCCTTACTGCCTGATTGCCTCCCTGCCTCTCTGCCTTGCCCCTAGTGAATGAATATTGACTTGAGTTTCTATGATGTTGTCTATTGAGCAGGCAAATAGCAAAACTTTCATGGAATTTTTCTCACTTAGACTTAAAAAGACTTACAACAAAACACAGCTACTATTCTTTCATTGTGTACATTATTTGCTCAACCAAATTGGCTGCCCTTTAGAACAATGTATAAGTGATTTGAGGGCTTGATGTATACATTATTAGAAATGCCTGCCTACTGCCTGCAGCCTGCCTAACCGCTAGTGCCTAAATATTCACTAGTGTTTCTACAATGTTGTCTATTGAGCAGGCAAACATCAAAACTTTCATGGAATTTTTGTAAGTTAGACTTGAAAATCTTACAAGAAAACATAGCTATTATTATGCCATTATGGACATGATTTGCTCAAACAATCTGGCTGCCATTACACAAAGTATATAAATGATTTTGGAGGCATGATGTATACATTATAAAAATGCCTGCCTGCCTTCCTGCCTGCCTAACCCCTATTGCCTTAATATTGACTACAGTTTCTATGATGTTGTCTACTGAGCAGGCAAATACCAAAACTTTCATGAAATAATTATAACCTAGACTTAAAAAAACCTTACAACAAAACATGACTACTATTATGTCATTTTGGACATTATTTGCTCAACCAATATGGCTGCTCTTAAGCACAATTTATAAAGGATTCGGGGGCATGTTGTATACATTATTAAATCTATCTGCCTTCCTGCCTTCCTGCTTTCCTGCTTGCCTGCCTGCCTAAGCCCTAAAGCCTGAATATTGACTTGAGTTTCTATGATGTAGTCTATTGAGGATGAAAATAGCAAAACTTTCATGGAATTTTGATAACTTAGACTTGAAAAAACATACAACAAAACATAGCTAAGATTATGTCATTAAGAACATTATTTGCTCACCCAATCTGGCTAACCTTAAGCACAATGTACGCAGGATTTGGGAGCACATTATATACATCATATATCTATCGGCCTGCTTGTCTGCCTGCCTTCTTACCTGCTTGCCTGCCCTAACCCTTAGGATCTGAATATTGACTTGAGTTTCTACGAAGTTGTTTATAAAGCAGGAAAATAGCAAAACTTTCATGGAATGTTTGTAACTTAGACTTGTAACTACTTACAACAAAACATAGCTACTACTATGTCATTATGGACATTATTTGCTCAAATAATCTGGCTGCACTTAAGCACAATGTATAAAGCATTTGGGGGCATGTTGTATACATTATTTAAATGCCTGACTGCCTGCTTGCTTGCCTGCCTGCCTGCCTTTCTATCAGCCTGCTGTCCTTAAAACTAGTGCCTGAATATTGACTTGAGTTTTGATGATGCTGTCTAATGAGCAGGTGAATAGCAAAACTTGCATGGAATTTTCATAACTTTGACTTGAAAACTGTTATAAAAAACATAGCTAATGGGGCTGGGGATATGGTCTAGTGGCGAGAGAGCTTGCCTTGTATACATGAGGCCCTGGGTTTGATTCCCCAGCACCACATATACAGAAAAAAGCCAGAAGTGGCGCTGTGGCTCAAGTAGCAGAGTGCTAGCTAGCCTTGAGCAAAAAGGAAGCCAGGGACAGTGCTCAGGCCCTGAGTCCAAGGCCCAGGACTGGCCAAAAAAAAAACAAAAAACAAAAAACAAAAAAAACAGAGCTATTATTATATCCTTATGAATGGTATTTGCTCAATGTATTAGCGTCCCTTAAGCACAATGTATATAGGATTTGGGGCATGGTGTATACATTATTATAAATGCCTGCCTAACTGCCTCCCTACCTGCCTTATCCCTACTGCGTGAATATTGGCTTGAGATTCTACGATGTTGTCTATTGAGCAGTCAAATAACAAAACTTTCTTGGAATTTTTATCACTTAGACTTGAAAATTTTACAACAAATCACAGGTACTATTTTGTCTTAATGGACATTGATAACTTGGCCGCAAATGGGGGATTGTGGCTAGGAAGGCCAGGTTGCAGGCATTGGGACGGGCGTCTCCACACCCCTGGACCAACGAGAAGGAAGAAGAGACAAGGTATTCTGGGGCACAGGCCTGCACCACTCTCTGCTCACAGTGCCTTGATTCAGGGTGTAGACCACAGCGGTAACAAATGCCTTCCTGCTTGGGACACTACTAGGGCATAATCCCGAGGTCATTTTGCATTCACCTGTCTCCTTGATTGCTTTCCCCCAAGAGTTCTTTGCTACGCAGTCGATCAAGTGGCAAGTTACAGGAAATGGGAGACTGGTGAGGACAGCAGGGGGAGACACAAGTGCCAATAGGCCGGTCAATATGCAAGCATGTGCTCCTTGGCCATGCCCACCGCAAGAACAGCATCCTTGACTTGAGCAAGTAGGAGCCAGTCCCAGGAAAATCCTTAGCACCTTCCAAGCCACTATGTACTGGGTGCGCTCACGTGTGGGTGTGTGTGCCCATTCTTGCCTGCATGAGTGCAAGTGTGTTCCTGACACTAAGCATGGGTGTGCTTCCTAAGCAGAATTCTGCATATGTGTAAATAGGCATGTGGATGTGGATCTAAGAGGACCTGTCACAGTGTGTTCTGAGTGAGCATTTGGAGGCAGTGGCAAGGGAGAGAGAAAGACAGAGATAGAGAGTGGACTTGCAAGAGAGGAATTCTCTGTTCATGTGCGGTTGCATGAGTGTGTCAGATATGAGGTTGCACAGATGGAGTTCAAAGTGTGTGCATGTATACTTGCTTGCTTGAAATTCCCGGAAACCAATCTTTCTAGGCGCCATCTGCTTACGTGAGCCAGTGGTCCAAGTGGAGTTGCCATAGCAAAAGGGAGGCGTCATTCCCCCTCCCCCTAAAGATGATCTGGTTGGAATGCAAATGCAAGCATGCTGCAGCACACTGGGAAGGCATTGAAAACCAAAACATCCCGCACCCTCCTGGAGTCTTTACTGCACAGCGAGCCACCTATGCCCAGTCCTGCAAGCTCAGAAACACACTGGGCTGCTACCTAGCACACCACGAAAGGTCTTCAGGCAGTCTGAGTCAAGTGATCAGAGGCTGTTTCCAGAATAACCGGATGTCAGACACAGGAGCAGGAGTCTGAAGGCAGAAAAGAAGGCTGCTACCCTCCCACTTTAGACACCCACCTCCTGTGAGCAGAAGAGGAGCAGAGGGACTTGGAGACAGAGCAGACACACATCATCTTAGTTGAATGGGGATCAGAGTGCATGAGAGACTGAGAGATCCCAGGAGTGCAGAAGGTGAGAATCAAGGAGCGATTCTAACAGTCATCTGGAAGAATCTACATCTTTAGATCAGACTCTTATCATATGCAGCTAATTTCTGCAGGAAAGTGCTTTGTATCTGCTAACTGGATATTGTAAGAAATTTTTAATCAGACTGGCCTGCTGCTAAATTCAAAGCATGTATGACAGGCTTGAGAGTCACTTCCAGGCAATGCCTGGGGTGGGAGGTGTATCCAAGAGTATTAAATGTGTCCAAATGGATTAGGGTGTGATCTCAGAAGAGAGGAAGGTAACTGCCATCAGGAGTGCCAGGTACCAAGGTAAATGGACAGAGATTTAAACTGCTGGGGGCATCTTCATGGAGCCCTCCTTGGGGTGAATCTTACAGATGCCACTGGCCAACCTTAGGCACTTGGAGGAACTGGAAACGGGAGAAATCTACTCTAGAATAGTTGGCTCATGATATAGAATATAGATATAGAATATCGATATGGAATATAAAATATAGATATAGAATAGGTGGCTTATGATAGTTGACTGTGGTCTGGCTTCTTAGGAGTAGCCTGAGTGTGTAGTCGCAGTAAATGGCCTTGATGTAGTTGAGATAAACCGGAAAATGTAGACAGTTTAAAACTCTAGCAGCAAAGAAGCCCCAGGAAATGTAAAGAGGAAGGTTAGTATAGAAAGCCTTGGAGAAAGGAATAGAGAAAGGGTTTCTTCTGGATAAGAAAGGGATTTAAAAAGTAAATTGTCACAGAATGTTCCAGTAAGTCACTGATAGTGTGAGGAAGTAAAAGATGGTGTGAGTGGGGATATGTTACATTTTATAAGACACAGATTATAAAACTATATAAGGAGAGACTTTAGTGAGAAAATAAAAATGTTTCCTTTAGATTAAAAGGTTTTGGCATGTTGAAAGTGAGAAAGACAATCCCTAAAGTGAGTATGTAACAAATGGTAAAGTTGGTATGTAATCAAATTGGCTATATAAATAGGGTCAGAATTGGGGCTTCGGTGTAAAACTATGTTTATCTGTCTCATTTGTTATGAGTTTTTATGGTACTTCGGGCACAATACCAGTCTATCCCTACCAATTCTCAGAATCAGACTAAGCAAGGAGAACCACGATTGGTTCTCGAGTTACCTATCAGAAGGAGGGAAATGAAGTGCCAGACTTTGAAGTCAGGCCCCACTTTACCACGTGAACCCCACTTTACCACAGGAACCTGAGATAAGCAGGCCCTGTGAACAAACCCAGGACAAGCTTATTAGGGCCCAGCAGGTCAAGCACTCTGACCGCCTGGGAATGCTTAACTCTAACCGCCTCTAGAATGCCTCGAACCCTGAGCCAATCAGATTTATACACGTAATCTTGCTTGCTTAAACACCTGATTGCTGTAACTTGGTCTTTTGCCTTTATAAGCTCTGTGTAATCACAGCTGGGGGCTGCCTCCTAACCTCTGCTGTGTCGGTGGGTAGGACAAGGCCTGGGCAGCGATCCCGCTTGAATAAAGTCTTGCCTTGCTATTGTATTTCAGAATGTCTGAGTCTCAGTGGTCTTCTTGGTGGTGGTCTCGCGACTTTGCACAACACACAGACCTCTTTTTGGGATATAACATGGTAGTCTTTTAGCACTCTGATTTGTAAAAGCATTTTCCTCTCTCGATGGGGAAACTGACAATGTAATGATGACTAAACTACCTTTGCAGGCCTTAGATCTCAATAAGGACAAGATCTCAGATCCATGAACTTTCTTTTCTGAACAACTGTATCAGCTTAAAATTCTCACTGCCAGTCAGGAATATGAGTAGATGCAGGGGGTTGGGATTTTAAACTATCCCCCATTTAACAAACTTAGCTTGACTACCCACTACCACAGATGACTGGAAGTTCCTGTCCAGTTACAAAGTAGATAGACTTGGGCAATAAAAGGCATGCTTATGAACTATTCTTCTAGGACATCTCGGCTCTTATTAACTTTTGAAATTGCAAACACGAGTAACTCTAGGATCTGACACCATTTCTGCCACCCAAGCAGTGGATTATTGCCACTGGATGCTTCATCACTTTTGTCCCAGGAGTGACTTTTTCATGCTGGTATAAATGCACCTTTGGCATTTTTCTTGGCCCATCACTGGACTTGGACTCAGGGCCTGATTGCTGTCTCTCAGTTCTCCAGCTCAAGACTAGCAGCCTACCACTTTGAGCCTCAAAGTGACTCACACCTCTTTTCCTAGCACTCTGCTGGCCAACTAGACACTCACAGGGACATTTCTCTGCCCTGGCTGGCTTTGAACTGCAGATTTCAGATCAAGGAATCTTACAAAAGGCCACTTTACTCCAATTAAAGCAACAAGGTGATCCACACAGAAGTAGTTTTTAAGCATGCTCTTACCTGGAAATTATTAAGGGCCAATGTTACATACATCTTGACAAACTTGTAGGAATCACCTGTTCTTCTCTGTGGGCCTGCTGGAAACTGTTCAGCAATCATTTAGGACAATTTTACTTCCAAATTTTTTATCTAGAAATGCAGTCTTGATTTTCAAAGCCTATTACTAACCTCTGCTTTAACACTAACACTTTAGCTTTTATCTGCATTGGAAAAACTCTGAAGCTTACAGGCATTCTGAAACCAGGTAACGCCCTTTGCCTCCTGTTTTAAAAGAGCCTTTTTTCCTTCAGTACCAGTTACTGCATGAATACCTTTGAACTCAAATGACAATTTTTCCTTAATGTAAGAATTACAATTATTATTATATCACAGTATACACAAACAAAATTCAGTACCTGAATCATTAAACTGATATCCAAAACAATTGTAACAAAAATACTTTTAAAAGTGTTCACTCTTCAGAATTACAAATGCAAGAAATCCAGTCTCGGCGTCTTTGCTTTTTCAATACATCCAAATTGCAAAAATAGCACATCAATCAAATCACATCAGGTAAATAAACTTTTTAACCATTTTAAAAAACTTTTCCAATTCTTAGTACCTCTCAAGGGGCAGTTTTAGAAACTCCAGTCAAATCATTCATTTTTACCACCAGGTTTCCAATATTCATTCACCTGAAAATGAAAGACACAAAAAAGGAAGGCCTCCATTGGCCTGTCCTACAGAACGGCCTATCTCCATCCTACTCCTCAGAGCTTGATGAACTGTCTTGGTGCCGGAGTATCCTGTTCTACCATGATGGAAGCCCCCTTTTGGCTGCCCCACCACGTGGATTCCCTCCAGGACCTGTGTCACCACGTGGACTGGTTAAGCTGTACCTTTGCCAGAACACCCCTCACCCCTGTGGATAGGCCTGTCCTAGGTTTTTCCTGTCCTTTCCTATTGGACTCTAACTGAGAAACCCAAGCAGTTTTTTTTTTTATTAAGTGACAAACCTTTACATCCAAATTTCTGACACTCAGCCCTGATTATTTTTTTTAATTAAAGAAACATTTTCAACTATAGTTCCTCAGCTGCACCTTTGCCCTATCAACACTCACTCCCGTGGGTAGAGACAGAGGCCTGTCTTAGGATTTTCCTGTCCTTTCCTATTGGTCTCTGACTGAGAAACCCAAGCAGTTTTTTTTAAAGTACAGAAACATTTTTTAACTATAGTTCCTCTTTAAAACAATGCAATAATCCTTTAGAGCATTTGGTAATGCCCAAACTTGATGAGCATTTGAAATTAACTTAAACTCACTCAATTTTACATCATACTAACAGTCCTGAACATGTTCACACTCACACATGCACACACACACACATATTCAAAAGATCTTAAAGCACGCAAAATAAACATCGGCCATACATTTTTCCATTGACAAGAGGTATTTTTACCAATCTTACTTCTGCAGCACCCAAATTTTAAGACAAAACTTTTAACAAATGATTTTAGCATTCTCCAGCCTCAATTTCCAGGGGTGGATAGTTTTAGCAAAATATTTTAGCACACCAAATAATTTTCTGCTAAAGAAGGCTGGGTGGGGGTCCCCCAGAGTTCTTTTTGCGGACACTCATACTCTGTGAGCTGTCACCTGTACATCTTTCCAATGAGATAAACATAAATCCAGGGGGTTAGAGGAATTTTGTCCCATTTTGTTCGTCACAGTCAGGAGATACAGAAAACAGGGAAGAACAGTCCAGACCAGTCCTGTAACATTACAGGCAATTTTTCCTTTTCTGCAACGCAATCTTTCTTAGTACCTGATTGCATTTACTTTTATTTTCTTTCCTAATTCACCAACGGACCTAGTCACCTCAGTATTCAATCTTGTCCTAGGCCCTTCTGCTTTCAATTTCACTTTCTCTTTTACATCAAAGTCCAACTCAGAGCATTTGACATAGACCAGATGAGCATACAAAAGTGGCAGGAGTAAAAGCAGTTTGACAAATCTGGAGAAGCAACACTGCTAAGAAAAGGAAGGGAGGAGAATTCCGCTGGGGACCTAAAGAGAAATAGAAGTTGGAGTCACTCCTGGAAGTCTTCTGTTTGCCACGTTCTCAGTTCAGGCCCGATCCCTAGGAGGAATTTCTCATGCCAGTGTGGAGGAGGTTAGACACACTTACACACAGACCACATACAAAACACTTAACATAAGCCCATATCACAGCACGGTAGCAAATTGTTCAAAACACAGGTAACAGGCTATGCACGGAACAGACTAAGCACAGATTTCTCCAAAAAATGCCTGTCTCCAAAAATGCCTGTGCTGAGGAACAATTTACTGAAGTCGCAGCGCATGTTAAATTGTTCAAAACGAGGTAACCAACTACACTCAGAGGAACAAACTACACATGGATCCAAAAAATGTTTGTCTCCAAAATGTCTGTACCAAGGAACAATTTACCCACATGGGGGTCTGGGGTTCTCTCCCACAGATCCCATTGGCAGCCCTATAGAGCGTCCACCAAGGCTCTTTTGCCAGCCTCACACACACACATGCACACATACACGTCGGCAATGCCTCACTCAACTTACCTGCCGGATTGTCATGAACCCTTGGTCGGGTATCTGGGTGGGCTTAAGGGGGTATCCAGTACAAGCCCCCACTGCAATGCTCAACTGTGGATCCCCCAAAAGACCACCAGAGACCAAGACCAATGCAAGCAGCAAAAAGGGTGTTTATTTCTGGCTAGCTCAGTCCTCCACACACTCAGTAAACTGATGACGTTAAGAGGCCCTGAGCCTAGGGCTTCCAGCTGTTTTATACATTCTTTGGGGAAGGCAGGGACTTACCATACATCATAGCATCTTTTAATTAGATACTGGAAACCACACCTGGGTGGGAGAGTTCTGGAATAACTCCAAAACTTGTTTTTCTTCTCTGCCAGTCAATCTTATGGGTGTTTATGGTTTCTCTGTGAACTCCCTGTTACAGGGCATTTTATGGTCTTTAATGGGAAGCAAGGGGTGTGGGGTAGGGCTTACAGTAAGGTCAGTCAGGTACAAAATGGGGTCTTAGTACAATGTGAAGTTACTCTGGTCCTTCACTGTTCCTCTACAGCCTTTCTATAGAGCTGTGCACTCATCTCCAGCCTATTTGTGTACTATGCAAATCTGTGCAATAAATATCTGTTCCTGGTTATCATGGCACTTTTGGATTTCCTGATAAAAAAAAAAAAGGGTTGTTCACCCTTATTAAGCTGGGCCAAATTTTAAGGTGCAGCAAATTTTGGAATATCATGCTAAAAAGGAAGAATCATGATGAAACCCTGATTCAAGTTGAAAGAGATGGAAAAAGGAGTCACAGAAAGGAAAAAATTGTCAAAGTGAAGCATCTAGAAAACAAAACCAAGCCAGATGCAGGGGTTCTTGGTGCAGATTTGAGAGAAGGATTATGGGTACTAAGCAGGTCCTAACACACTGCAGGACAAATTTCCCCACAACACCCAACACTACCTTCAGCTTCATTTTTATCCCCAGGACCAGAGATAAAGGAGGATGAAATGCTCTCAGGATGGTCCCCAACAGAACACTAAATGCCAGAATTTCCCACTTGAGTCCTACTGACCTGAGAAAGGAATATCTCCTCCTTTGCATTTTCTATGTGTATCAAGAGTAGTCCAGTTGACTTAACATATGGCTTTTTTGGTGCTCCAAATCTGTGTTGCTGAGGAGGGATAAGGTACAGAGGGCTGTGGACAGAGAGTTCTGGCTCAGGGCTTTGCCACATGAATCAGGCTCATAAGGAAGGCAATCTCAAATCACCCAGCTGACCAGAGACAGGCAAAGGTGGTGGTCCTGGGAGGGAGGTGGATCTTACCATACTACATTAAAAAATGCTGGGCACTAGTGTTGCTGTTTTCAAGCTGCTGCCGCTGCTTCTGTTACTAAAGGGAAAACTGTGGGGGTAAGGATAGTGTGCGAAAAATGTGAAAAGAAATTTGGTACTGTCATCACTCCTGATACATGGAAGGATGGTGCAAGGAATACCACAGAAAGTGGTGGAAGAAAACGGAATGAAAATAAAGCTTTGACTTCAAAGAAAGCAAGATTTGATCCATATGGAAAGAACAAATTCTCCACTTGCAGAATTTGTAAAAGTTCTGTAAACCAACCAGGTTCTCATTATTTCCAGGGCTGTGCCTACAAAAAGGCATCTGTGCAATGTGTGGCAAAAAGGTTTTGGATACCAAAAACTACAAGCAAACCTCTGTCTAATTTATTTATGGATATTGCAAGGTGAGGTGGAGATTATTGATGTTTTATTCTGAACTTGTCATTTAGACAAAATTCTTCTCTAACTCTCTTAGTTCTTAGAATCCACAGTCTTAATCATAATTTCACTGGATACTTAAATATTGAAAGCCATTATTGCAAAATAATTCTTAAGTAATTACTCCAGACACCGATCAAAGACTAGTTGAATTTCTGATTGCTTTTCGTTTGTTCTTGAAGCCAAACTGCCAGTTCCTTTCATGCATTAATAAGAACATAAAGAACATTGATTTGGCCAATGAATGTACTAGATTTCAGTAAGACATATATTATGCCTGTTACCTTTAATTCAAATTGTTATGAAAACCAGAGAAAAGTGTCCATCCATGTTCATGTGTAATGAAAATGAATCCACTCTCTGGGAAAACTCCTTAAAGCAGAAAGCTCTTTTTTTTTTCTTTTTAACCATTTCTTTCCCACACTCCCCTAGCCCCATTAAATAAAAAAAACAAACCAAAAAAAAAAATGCTGGGCATGAGTAGCTCACAGTTGACTTCCTAGCAACTCAGGAATCTAACATCGAATATCAAGTTCAAAGCTAGCCCAGGCAGAAATGTTCTACTCAGAAAAAGCTGGAAGTGGTGCTGCTGAGAGACCTAGGACTGAACAAGGGAAGCTCAGGAACATCACTCAGGACCAGGGTGCCAGCCTCAGAACTGGAAGACACACACACACACACACACACACACACACACACACACACACACACACACACACTAGAGAAAGGCTGCAATTTACCATGTCACCTTGTGAGTGCAAGGCATCTTGATCCATGTCTCCACTTCAATCTTTCTCCCCCATCTCTCCCAACCCACGTTCTCATGTGTGCTAGTTTCATTTCCGCATTTAAGCATCAAATATTAGGAATTCATTTGCCCACCCTCCTTCTGTCCATTCATTTACCCTGATTGCCCTTGACCTCCTTCCTCTCCCCCACACCACAAGTCCTGGTATAGTGTGTGTGAGTGTGTGACTGTCCTGGGTCTTGAACACAAGGCCTGTGCATTATTATTAAGCAATTATGCTTAAGGCTAGTATTCTACAACTTGAGACACAGCTCCGCTTCCAGCTTTTGTGTGCAGGATTATTGATCATGGAGTAACAGAGACTTTTCCTGCTGGGGCTGGCTTTGAACTGTGGTCCTCAAATCGCAGTCGGCTTTCTGAGCTGCAAGGATTTGAGGAGTGACAGTATGCCAAGGGATGATATACTTTGTTTTTCTTCAAATACCTCTGAACCATCAGAAAATTGGGACTAAGTACATAGTAAATAGAAAGAACCAAAAATATATGAAATGAAATTCCAATTGACCTGTCTCTAGCTACAATTTCTGACTGTGCCATTACTAGAAAAAGGAGTAAAAGTTGCTTATTTGTTGAAATGATTCCAACTATGTAAACTAATATCTAATGCAAGAGAAACCACTTGAACACATATGTAAGTTTCATCTTAGGAGGGCTTAATATTCCCAGGGCATTTTCTGTCCCTAATGCCATGCACACAATTTATATCAGGCCTTATCAAGATGTTGTAGCACTTGGGGACAAAGATGCAGCCCAGGAGCCCTGCACTGGAGGCCAAGATGGAGAATACCTCCACAGCCACCATGACCATACCCTTGGCACTGTGGTAGACAGGCAGGAAGGTGAGCCACACACTGAAGAACACCAGCATGCTGAAGGTCAGGAACTTGGCTTCATTGAAGGTGTCAGGCAGTTTTCTGGCCAGGAAAGCCACAGTGAAGCTGGCCAGGGCCAGGGAGCCCAGGTATGCCAAGACAGAGTAGAAGGCAATGAGGGAGCCCTTGTTACACAGGATGATGAGATGGCCATGTTCAGAGTGTATGTCTGTGTCAATGAAGGGAGGAGAGGTACCCAGCCAGATTCCACAGAGAGTCACCTGGATCAGAGTGCAGATGGGAATGATGAAGTTAGTAGCCCCTGACACCAGCAGCCACCTCATCCTTCTCCCTGGAGAAGTGATCTTGAAGGCCAGAACCACAGTTACTGTTTTGGCCAAAACAGCAGAAACAGCGACAGTGAATACAACCCCAAATGTGGTTTGCCATAGAATGCAGGTGATTTTGTTTGGACAGCCAATAAAGAGCAAGGAACAGAGGAAACAGAAGATGAGGAGAGGAGCAGGATGTAGCTGAGAGCCTGGTTATTCGCCTTGACAATGGGGGTGTTGTGATGTTTCACAAAGACCCCAAGAACAGCTGCTGTGAGTGTAGATAAACCAAGAGCCATGCAGGCCAAGGCCATCCCCAAGGGCTCGCCATAAGCCAGGAAGCTTGCAGCTCTTGGGAGGCACTGGTTTCTCTGTGTGTTGGCATACTGGTGATCTGGACACTTCACACACTGCTCCATGTCTGGTGAGGAAATGAAATAACCATTAGTTCCTTTCCAGTACTTAAAATGAAATTAGGAAATACTTACCTAGAAAATTTTTTTTGACATATTGATAATTACTAGCATCAACTTCATATGACGAAGTGTTACTAGACATATTTCATATTATTTTTATAATTTCATCATGTTCCTACACTTGGCTCCAAACTCTAGTTGGAACTATTAATTTACAATTAAAATCATTCATTTTCTTCTTTCCCATTCCTAATATCCTAACAATAATTTAGACATCTCTTCATACTTCCATAATATTTTTCAGCCTTTTTTGTACACAACTCAATGTGCTTATTTAAAATGGAGACTAAAAGATGTCCTCTGCTGTGAACTTACCTGTCCCATTAGCCATCTCATTCTCTGAGCAAGGGGTACAATCAAAGCAACAGGCAGCCTTTCCTTCCTGAATTGATTTCCTGAATCCAGGACCACAACTCTCACTGCAGACAGAATGAATTGGCTGAAGAACATAAGATACGTGTCAGAAACTGTTTAGGCTTTTCCTAACATTGCCAAAGTTTCCTTATTTAGACAACTTTGATTCCTTAGAGTAGTATATCAATACACATAAATCCAGTCAGTGAATTGAATGCTGCTATGGATTCCACATCCTGTCACCACGAAAGCTTTATGTGCTACTTCATTTAATTATTCCTCTCATGAAAGAGATTTAAGTAGCAGCTCAACTAATCAGTAAATGTAACCACTAGCAAAGGGAAGTAAGTAAACCTTTCAAATACATAAAGCAATTCCTTTGGTACTTCATTGGTGTTAGAACCCTACTAAGAAAAGCGCAATTTGTATTTTATGACAATATTCAAAATTCACATTTAGACACAAACTGAATTTTTATTGGAGGGTGCTGATTCTGGAGCTTGAACTCAGTGTTCTAGCAATGTCCTTGAGCTATTTTGTTTTCAAGATAAATGATCAGCTGCTTGATCCACAGCTCTAGCTTAGTTTTGAGGTGTTTTAGTGACAGATTCTCACAAAATTTTTCCCTGGTTGGGCTCTAAAATGAGCTATAATCGGAGATCTGAGAAAGTCAGCCTCCCAAGTAGAGAGGATTAGAAGCATCAGCCAGAACACAGGACCTCTTTTGTGGTGCTTTAATGAAGATAAGAGTCTCACAGGGATTCCTGCTGGGCCTGAATTCAAACTATGACATTCAGAACTGAATAGGTACTATTACAGGAGTCAGTGCTGGCATTCAATCAGGTATAAATTTGACTTACTTCTATGCTCTTAAAAATCATTACAATTACATGACAACTCACCTCTGTAGTTCCTATGGCCCACTCTACCAAATCTTCAGATAAGGATAGTTGATGACCATGTAGAGCAAATGGAGAAAAGTGTCCTATTTTCACCTTAAGATCAAGACCTTGTGGAAAATTCCAAATGTTCACAATGTCATACTCTGCCTCCAATTTTCTTTTGTTATCTAAAATCACCTGGTCTCCAGCAGGATTCTGAAATTGGGTGTTCTTCAGAAAAGGGTGCAGCTACAAGAGACACATCATCTTTTGTTGAAGTACATTCCAGTGGTTAGACAGAAAAGCTGAATTAAGAATAGCTCCTGAGAGGGTTGGGGCTCTCGATTCAGAACCGCTGCACCACTGATGAGTGTGAGCCCAGGCTTGAGCTTGCAATACAGACTCACATGTGATTACCAAAAAAAAAAAAAAAAAAAAAAAAAAAATAGAAACGCTCCTGAATTTCTTTAATCTCTGATTCTGAATTCAAGTAAAGCAGACACCTGATAAAGCACTCCAGAAGAAAGTCTTTGGAGGCATAAGAATAATTTTCCTGAAAGCTGGTCACACAGCAAAGTGCTAGAAGGACTCTTTTCAAGAGAAATCTATTTCATTTAAATAAGCATAAATGCAGTGTTTCTCCAGTGGCTAAAGTTTTCCACAACAACTATTCTATGGATGTCAATAGTTATAGCTTGAGCTTGTTCAAGTTTTAATACCTAAAGAAGAATGAATCTAGATTACTTATGAAAAATAGAGATGCTTGTGCTCAGCAGGTCATCCTTAGAAACTCATAGGGAAAAGGTGATTATACTCCTTTCACACCATTACCTATGTGTATGTGGAAGTTATTAGTTACTAGAAGAAAGTATAGAAGCATGGAATTGATTTCTTTCTTGCCTGGCCTGTTT
Source organism: Perognathus longimembris pacificus (assembly GCF_023159225.1). Classification (NCBI taxonomy): domain Eukaryota; kingdom Metazoa; phylum Chordata; class Mammalia; order Rodentia; family Heteromyidae; genus Perognathus; species Perognathus longimembris. The sequence goes on from NW_025961462.1 coordinate 66,978, forward strand.
TCCATAAGAAAACAGGAGCACATGTCTAGAAAATCTCACAGACATTTATAGAAATTTAATTTCTTTAGTTTGGGGAACATAACTAAAATATTTAATTTCATGTGGTAAGAAAGTCCTCTAGGAATTGACTGTGCTTATTGTGCTTGCCATTCGAAATAGAAGGCCCTACCTGTGCAGGGGAAGGCACAGTCTCTTTCCTGTTTTCTACTGTTTGTACTTCTGTTTGATGTAGCAGCATCTCATGGAGAGCCTGGACCACAGCATACACAGCGTTGTGTATATTGTAACTGTCTCCAGACATAGTCATGTCAAAAATGTGCCCAGGCAACCAATCCAAGGAGGCCTCATGAAGACAGTTCTCCCATGTTACACAGTCAGACTCAGAATCTGAGCAATTAAAAGAGAGAAACCACAGCCAAGCAAGGAAAAAGTCTTCTGGGTATTTGGAAGGGTTCACTGCCTTGACATAATCTATGAATCCAGAAACATGTGGGTGATGGTGTGAAAAAGCGAGAGGGACATGGAATGAACCTTGCATGAAATAGCTACTCCTCATGGGTAACTCCCACTGTGAGTTCAGGATACAAACTTTACCTTTTATTAAATACTGCTCAATACGCTCCATGAGATTTACTGTGTATTCCTTATCACCGTATATGATGAGGACATTTGCTGAAGATTTGTTAATCTGGTTATACCGTGCCATACTTGCAACTGATATGCCATAGATTGAGAGTGCTAGCTCGAAGGCTACACAAACTTTGTTCTTTTTTTTTTTTTTTTTTTTTTTTTTTGGCCAGTCCTGGGGCTTGGACTCAGGGCCTGAGCACTGTCTCTGTCTTCTTTTTGCTCAAGGCTAGCACTCTGCCACTTGAGCCACAGCGCCCCTTCTGGCCATTTTCTGTATATGTGGTGCTGGGGAATTGAACCCAGGGCCTCATGTATATGAGGCAGGCACTCTTGCCACTAGGCCATATCCCCAGCCCCCACAAACTTTGTTCTTTTCCATCTCTTCTTTCAGTAGATGAAGAATCCAAAAGCCATTCTCATCTAGAAAGGTTAAAAGTCCCACCCAGTTCCATCTGAAGTAAAGCAGTAAGGAGACCATGGCAGTGGCTATCAACGTGTCCTTTGCGGCTATCTGATAGAGAGTAGGGAACTTCCTGTGGTCATTCAGGGCCTGATCAAAAGGCCCAATGGTGAGCTGAAAGGCATGAAAATTGGTTGCTCCATGAATGAGAAGACTCCTATCCATCACAATCTCAGCCATGATGTATATTAAATAACCTGTCGAACTAGGTGACAGGATTTTCTTTTACTTTTTGAAATAACATTAAAAATTCTAATATATGTGCAACATGTCAATTTGTTATTAAATTGTCTCTTTATCACTGCTTCTAATATATACTCCTTTCTTTTACAATCCCAGCCATATATTCCTAGATCCATTTTCCCATATGTAACTTGAATAGTATGTTGTATTTTGCAACCCATCTATTTCCTATTCTTGGTCTTTTGAACATCTCTTTAACACCTGCACCCTTCAGGCAATATATGCTATATTTGTCTTGTATTCATTTGTATATTATTTATTATTTGATTAGAGAGATTTTAGCATGGAATTCCTCATTTATGTTTAACCTACTTTATAAATTAATCATATATATATAATTGATATGTGTTCTATCCTTATATAATATTTCATATTCATATGTTAGATTTAATATTTATATATGAGAAAACAATTGCCTCTTTTGTCTTCCAGAGCCTGACTTACTTCTTTCAACATAATATCTATCACTTACTGGTGGGAAGGGGTGCTTGTGTGTGCATTTGTGTGTGCGTGTGTGTGTGTGTGTGTGTGATTGTATAGGATTATTTACTGTCAGAGCCCCATGCACTTTCTTTGATTTTTCCTCAAGACTTGAACCACATGTTACTTCCTGATTTTTTTCAGGGTAATTAGAGATATGTTTCTTAAGTAGCTAGGTTTACAGGTGTGAGACACCAACACCCAGCTCAGCATAAGCTTATACTTTGAAGTCATTTTCCATTTCCTGAACTAAAAAAAATTATTGATAATTTTTAAAACTCCAACTAGTCCCTTTTCATGCTTTAAATTTTTAATGCATTTCCAAATGATGGTAGCATAGATAGCCAATTTTCTTGAATACATATTCTTTGATATCACAAAATTTGATAAAATCATGAATGCAGGCACTGTTTCTCATTTTCTTCTAAACACCTGAAATGGCATGAATTTAGACACTCCTCCCAACCTCACTTGTGGAAACCTGTAGAGGTCCAGCAATGTGCCTACCTGGGCAGATGTTACTCCTGATGGTCCTGTAAGTGCTCCTATAGACTTGCTGCCATGTATACATGCGTAGTTAGGAACCATGTAGCTCCAAAAAAGCAAATGAAGGAATTTTTAAATAATGTTGGCAATCCATCTTCAACATTACAGATATCAAATCCCAGAGTCAAGTTATGTAAAAGAGCAGGAGTTTTGTTGATCTCTTCCATAGCAAAAGTCAAGGCGAAAACAAACTGATAGTTCTTGAAGGTAAGCCTGTGTAGTTAGCATAGAAATTTCAGAGTATTTGAAACTTATTGTTTTGGTGGACTGAGTCCTTGCTTTTCTGCCAAGAAATATGTAAAAACATCACTGATAATGGAGATGGAATGTGTATATAGTGTCTAATGCTTGCATATAAGATTAGATAAGGATATGTAGGTAATTTGTTATGAATGAGATTCAGAAAGTTACTTATGCCAAGAATAAGAGTTATTTGTTCTCTGTTACTTCATGCACCACAATGAAAACCTCTTGTACACAAAAGATGGAATAGGCTTTCATGAGACACCAAATATTCTTTTTTTGCCCAGCAGACAATATATTTTTTACTAATTTAGTATGTACAAGTTATTATTATTGTAGAGTTGATGTAAAGAGGGATTACACTTACAGAGTTCAGGTAATAAATAATGAGTACAATCCTTTTTGAACCATGTCTCGCCTTCTGTCGTTTTCTCCTGGTATTTTCCTTCTGTCCCTACCCACAAGCTATACACTTCATTTTCCATCTACTGTCTAGTGGGCACCACTATTGTACTTGTTCACCTGTCTTCAACCTTTTATGTACACTGCATTATGCACTCAAATACAAACAGGACAAAAGGAAAAGAAAACAAAAACAGCAACAATGGCAACTGAAAATGTCTCCTTTCCTTGGAGTCATTTCATAGAGCAGTATTTTCTATGACCGTCTGCACATAGCTATTAAGGATTTGTCAACCACTCCTACACCTATACTCTTTTGGCCTTGGTATGTGAATGCCTAGAATTCCATATAATTATCAGAGACACCAAATATACTGTTGTGTTTTTCTTGGCGTAACCACCTCCACCTGTGGCAGGGCCAGGCCAACTAACAAATCCTCATTTGAAGAGAATTTTTCAGAAGCAAAGTGTCATTTAAGATTACATAGCAAGCTCTGCTCACAGACCCAATGTATTGAACAGCTTCCTTTGATATTAACCAGGACAAAAGGGCTCAAATATGAGATCAGGGAATTTTATTTTCTCATATCTAACAAAACAAAAGGGATTCATCCAACTCTGAGGACCTCATCTTGGAGAGAGGAGCCTCCAACATGGGGGATGAGGAGAGAATTGTAAGCAAGCTTTATATTGAAATGCCAGTTCTAAGGCCACCATTGTAAAATGCAATGATCACTACTCTCTTCCTAATATAGTTAGAGTGAGAAACTGGAGAGAAAAAATACAGGGGAGTTAGAATGAGCAAAGTAACTTTCTATCTGACATGTCTGTGAATTTAAAGGTGTGTGTGTGTAAGCACATACATTCTTATGAAATTAAAAACATGTTGTTTTCAGAAGAAAACAATAGAGGAAGGATGGAAATCCAAATGATAGGATGAAGTGATTAAAAAGAAGTGGTTGTATATGTCAAATTTCATATTGGAAGCCTATCATGTTAGTTATGTCTTCTTAGGGTGAGAAAATAGTGACCTTGAAAAAAATCTAATTGAACGTACACATATGGAGGATATGTTCATAAAGTTTTGTGAAAAGTTGACAACAGTATTACAAAAAGCAATTAATACCATTTGGGGGGTTCAGTTCTGCTGATGAAATGGATAGGAGGCCAGGGGAGAGGAAAAAGAGAGCATTCATCTAGTGTGCATCTAGAGTTCCCTCAGTGATTTAAAATCCTGAGAACAAAACAGGACAAGGAAGTAAGATGAGATGTTACTTATGGCTTGTCTTCATACTTGGAAGCATCGCTGTTACTGTGATCTGTTCCCAAAGTATAGAGAGGGAAAAACGCAACAATCATCACATCTCCATCCATGTGTGCTCGCTGCCTCATGGTGGAAAAGCAGCTAGTGCCGGCCAAGGAATTGACAGGGAGGAGAAACTGGAGAAAAACGAGTATGAAAATCCAAGGGCACATCCCTGAAGCATCTGCCAAGCTGAAATTCTGGCTGGAAGGGAGACCTACAGTGTCTGGTATGTATAGTTATATATCTTTGTCTAGGTACACATGTGTCTTTTTATTGACAGAGAGATACATTGTTGTCCATCTTTCCTTGTAGCCCCTTGTAAATCCCCAGAGACAATGTGTAAAACCCTTCCCTGAAGCTCTGCATCTGAGGCCTTGCATCCAGGAGAAAAATATTATTTGGAAAATGTGTTTGCCATTCTCCTTCTTCATCGCAGGTGCTGTGATTTCTCTCATATCACAGATAGTGAGGCCCCGGGGATGAAATTATTTTTAATATATTTAGTTCCACATCTGTGTTCAGAAACTTTTTACATGAAAGTTTGCATGAAAGTTTCATCCTTTTAGGATGAAGCAACTGGATTGCATCAGAGGCTGCATGGAAATGGCCAGAAAACAATCTGCGACAGTAAACTATCAAACAAAGTTCTTAGTACATTGTATCCATAGGGTCAGTTCACATCCCAAAGTCCATTCCAGCCACCAGATATTAATGGTGGATTCAAGCAGGTTTCAATAAGAATTCCATGTGCACAGCCCACCACATATGTACCGAGTTACTATTGCCCAAGGAAGCAGCAAAGCCGCCCAAAACAGCTATTTCACTTCAAAACGTCAAGGTCCATGCCAAAATTGAATTGCGCAATTCCATTCTGCACTTTTACCTTTTAACAGGTAATGGGTACTGAACTTTCTAACATAGATCAAGTTATTCCCCTCATATACTTGTCTGAAAACATGTAGTAATGGATGAAATTCCTCTTTATCATAAGGCTTAATCCATATTGAAACCAAGTCTATGTTTTCTGCTTGTTAAAATATATGAGATCCAAATTCCATGCAGATTTTAGTGACCCTGGAGAAGACAGCTACCTCAGGGCACTGAACACACCCTGAATGCCTGCAATGTTGGGTGTGTATTATGGTACACTTGTCCATTGTCATGCAGTGGCTATCACAAAATTCTTATCACAGTTTACAGGAAGGACTTGGCAGTATTAGAAATTTAAAAATGAAGGAGGAAATAAAACCATCTATGTCTCTATGCAATATAAATAGGAGTTCTGTAGCCCTTCCTTGCAGTTGTTACTCTTGTTTCTCCTACTTACCTGTGAGGTGTTTGGCAACAGAAAATCAAATCACTCTTTGAAGCTCTAAAATCATATTGTGCACATCCCCCTTGTGCCTGTTCTTACACAAAACTTAACCCAGAGGTCTTGGTTTGTTGCAAGAACATTTTTCAGCACTAGGAAATAAAGATGTGAAAGATTTCTGTGTTCTTTGTATGCTCAAGTTCATTTTGAAGATAATGAAGACCTTTTATTTAAAAAGGCTTTGTACTTAATATGACAGATATGAAACAATCATCAGTGATTACTTGAATAAAATGAATGTAACAGAGTAGCAATAATTAATCCTCCATGTAATTCAGAGCCCATAATCTATTTTGCAAAGAGCAGTATCACCCATGGTCACAAGGAAATTACTAATGGAAGGCAGAAAAATATGATGCTTCAATCTTAAAACACAAACATTACATTGTATGAATTTGGGGGCACTAGGAGAGAGAATGAATTCCTCCCTGAATCATGAACTTACCTGTCCCATTAGCCATCTCATTCTCTGAGGAAGGGGCACAATCAAAGCAACAGGCAGCCTTTCCTTCCTGAGGGGATGTCCTGAATTCAGGACCACAACTCATATTGCAGAAAGTATGCGGAGGCTGAGGAAAATAAGATATGTGTCAGTCACAGTTCAGACTTTTATATGTTGAATTATTGAGGAGTGCGAGACCTTTAAAGGTTGGAGATTCATGGTGAGAAAGTAAGTCCTAGAGGCCAATTATGAAGTTTCCTTTAATTCATGTCATTAATCATTATCTCCCACTCCGTTGTTATTGAGGAGGAGTAGAAAGAATCCTCTTTGAAGCTTTAACAGGATGCTGGAAGGTAATACACTAGTCTCCCTTTTGTTAGGGTTATTTGAACCCCAAGCCTATCATATCTTTTTACATTTCCAGTGGTGATACTGTAAGAATTGTCTTGTGGCTCAGTTTCCTTCATTGATTCATCTCACCAATGATGCCTAAGTTGAAGGCAACTAGCCATTGAATGGAACTTCCACAATGGAACAAAATAAACCTTTAAACCATGTAAAGTGATTCCTCTAATACCTTGTCACCTCACAGAAACCTACTAAGAGATGCATTTTGTATCTTATGATGACATCTTCAATAAGTATGGTCCTAGAAATTGAACTCAAAGTATGAGCACCAAACTAGAGATTTATTTATTTATTTTTGTTCAAGATTAGCATCTACCATTTGAGCCAAATCTCCACTTTAGTTTCTTGGTAGGTAATGGAAATAAGTGTCTCCTAGACCTTTCTACCCTTCTGAGCTTTAAACTGGCCAGGATTGTTAGATGAGAGTCAGTCAGCTGCCCAAGTAGACAGGAATACAATTATGAGCCACCAGAGCCCAGCCCTGTTCAATTATTTTGTTTCTTTCCTATCCAACAGTAAATCAATACAATTTCTTAAGTTGTAAATTCTTAAATGTACAATACTTTGTTGTTAGTAAGCACACAGGGTGTGAATTTGTGTGTGTGTGTGTGTGTGTGTGTGTGTGTGTGTGTGTGTGTGTGTTCCAGTCCTAGTGTTGAACTGAGAGGCTAGGCTGTATATCTGAGCTTGATGCTTAAGGGAACACTCTAATTCTCCACTTCCATGTTTATTGATTGTTAATTGGAGATGACACTTACATGATTTCCTACTAGGACTGATTTGAGTACATGATATTCATATCTCAACCAGCTAAGTAGCTAGTATTACAGGAGAAAATTGGTGGCACCCAATAAGATACTAATTTTAAGGGTGAAGTTTGATTACTTATATGTCCTTAAAGTCATTACAAAGAGATCCAACACATCTATGTCAATTCTATGGCCCACTCTACCATATCTTCAGATCCTAAAGAAAGTTGATGGCCAGAAGGAGTATATGGAGAAAATTTTCCTACTTTCACTTTAAGATCAATACCTTCTGGAAAATTCCAAATGTTCACAATGTCATACTCTGCCTCCAATTTCCTTTTCTCTTTGCAAAATCACTCAATCTCCAGCAGGATTGTGAAATTGGATGTTCTTCAGAAAAGGATGCAGCTAAAAGAGATACACCATATTGTGGTGAAGTACATCCAGGGGTTAAGATGGAAAACCTAAACTAAGTGAAGCTCCTGATTGGCTTATATTTCTGATTCAGAATTCAAGAATAGCAGAGACACTTAATGAAGTATCCCAAAAGGAAAGATATGGAGGAATAATGATGTTTCTAAATCTTGGTCACTCAGCAAAGAAATGGCCTCTTTTTAAGAAAACAATTCCACGTAATCAGTTATAAACAAGACAATTGTCATCCCACTAGCTAGTTTTCTACATTTACTAATGTGATTGTCCCTAGTTTAAGTTTGTCACATTTTTCTATGTAAAGTAGAACAAAACTTAATCACTTATGAGACATAAAGATAATACCATGCAGGAGGTCCTCATTTGCAATTATTTAAGAAATACAGAGGGAAATGGTGATTTTACAATATTCAAAATATTACCTATTTCTACACTGAAGTTGTGTGTAAATAAAAGAATTTTTAGAAACACAGAGCACATTTTGTCCTTGTTCATGGCCACCTTTTCCTGAAGAAGACGTGTACGGAGATCTCACATATAATTAAAGAAGCATAATTTGGGGGGTTTTGGAAAAATACCTGAAATGTTTAATTTCATACCGTAAGAAAGTCCTCTATGCACTGATGTTCTTCTTGGTGTGTGCCATCCAAAACAGAAGGATTTACCTCTACAGGAGTAGGCAACATCCCTTTTCTATTTCCCATTATCTGTACTTCTGTTTGGTGAAGAAACATCTTAAGGAGAGCCTGGGCCACAGCGTACACACCGTTGTATATATTGTAACTGTCTTCAGACATAGTCATGTCAAAAATGTGCCAAGGCAACCAATCCAATTAGGCATCACGAGGACAGTTCTCCCATGTTACACAGTCAGACTCCGAATCTGAGCAATTAAAAGAGAGAAACCAAAGCCGAGCAAGGAAAAAGTTTTCTTGGTATTTGGAAGCATTCACTGCCTTGACAAAATCTGTGAATCCAGAAACATCTGGGTGGTGGTGTGAGAAAATTAGAGGTATATGGAATAAACCTCGCATAAAATATCTCCTTGTCATGATGAAATCCCTCTGTGACTACAAGATTCAAACTTTGCCTTTTATGAAATATTTCTCAATACTCACAACTATACGAGGGCTTCATTATCACCATATATGATGAGGACATTTGCTGAAGACTTATTAATCTGGTTATAAAGTCTCATGGCATTTAATAAATCTGATAGGGCATACTTTGGAAATTGGATCTCAAAGCCTATACATACTCTGTTCTTGGCCATCTGTCCTTTCAATGCAAGAAGAATGCACAAGCCATTCTCATCTTCTAAGATCAACAGTCCAACCCAGTTCCAGCTGAAGTGAAGCAGTAAGGAGACCATGGCAGTGGCCATAGATGTGTCCTTTGTAGCCATCTGGTAGAGAGCAGGGAACTTCATATGGTTGCTCAAGGCTTGATCAAAAGGCCCAAAGGTAAGCTAAAGGGGATGGAAATTGGATGCTCCATGAATAAGAAGATTTCTATGCAGTAGTCATGTACATTATTAAAGAATCGGTTGGATTGGTGGAAGGCAGATTCTTATTTTAGTTTTATGAAAAAATATCAAATTGGGTTTTTTTTAAAGAACATGACTGATAAGCCATTAATCTCCAAATATTCCCTTTGTCTCATCTAACATTTCCCTTCCAAAAAAATGAGACAATAGACATCCCATTACCTGATCCCTAACTCGTTGTTGTCATAAAATTTGATAGGTTTATAAATCCAGTCTCTTTCCATTTCTATTTTCTAGCGCCTGAAATGGCACCAAATGAGACATTTTTAAATATTCCCCTACTCCTAATACTCTCACCTGTGGAAAACTATAGAGGCCCAATAATGCCTCAAACTGGGCAGATGTTATTCCTGATGGTCCTGTAAGTACTGCTATATTCTTGTGGTGTGTCATACATGTGTAGTTTGGAGTGTTGTACTTCCCAAAGAGGCTAAGCAAGGGATTTTTAAATGCTGTCCAAGCTCCAAATTGAAGATTATAGATATCAAATCCCAGAGTCAAGTTATGCAAAATATCAGGGTTTTTGTTCATCTCTTCAATAGCAAAAATCAGGAACAAAACAAACTGGTACTTCTTGAAGATGAGCCAGTGTAATGAGCAAAGAAATTTAGGAGTATTTCTAACCAAATGACTTTGATGGATTGAATATTTGCTTCTTTGCCAAGGAAGATATTCAAACACTACTCTCAGGATGCAATGGGGTTGTAGTATCTTATGCTTGAATATAGGATTAGGTAAGAACATGATGGGAATTTATCACAAACAAGATTCAAAAACTTACTTAAACTGATCAAGAATTTGCTTATTCTCCAATACCAAGTCCACCACAGCAATAACCTGTGGTCCATTAAACATAGAATAGGCTTTCATGAGACACCAAGTATTGTATTGCCATTCTCTTGGTGTAATCAACCCCACCTGTTTGAAAAATCTGGCATTTGAGTCATCTCATTGATGTTGTGTGGCTACAGGACAGGGAGAGTTAACTAAAGAAGGTTCAATTTAAGAGCATCTTTCCATAGCAAAGTGTCATTTAAGGAAGATCTTACATCCAACTCGGCTCACTGACCCAGTCATATAGAACAACTCTTCCTGAAACATCAACTAGATCAAGGGTTCAAAATGAGGTGAGAGAATTTTATTGTTATTTGTGTAACAAATGAAAGAAATGGTGGGAGAGCCAAATGAATGGTTGAAAATATTGCTAGCTCTTCATCTAACAGAGGATTAATAACCTACTGTAAAGCAACTCTTAAAATTTAAATACTAGTAGGAAAGAAGTCCAATCAAAGTACAAACATGTGAGCAGAATATTAAAAAATTAAAAATTACAAGTGGAAAATCAATTCAGAAAAAAAAGATCAACAACCATTTGGGCAATCAGTACAATAGAAATCAAAGGTATAATGAATTACTTGTCACCCAAGACAGGAATTGAAGTTTTACTGGAACTGAAAAATGAATTTAGGCAGTGAAGGAATGGAAAATATCAAGCTGTGAAGTCAGGGCCAGAGAAATTAAACTGTTATGCCAGATTTCCAGTCCCCAAAGACCACCAAGGAACCGATACCAATGCAATCGCACGAGAGTCTCTATTGCAAGCTCGAGCCTGGACTCCCAACCATCACTGACACAGCGGATCTGGATTGAGAGTCCCAACCCTCAGATGGGCCGGGTTTTTATTGTGATTACAACAGGGGCAGGGTATTTCCAACTTGGCAGATACTTGATTAGATGGCATTTAGCAAGCAAGTCTTGTCCTATTTCTATTGGCTATCTACACTTTCAGTTACCTATTTTGGCTTTGATATCGGGAACTGGCCTCCATATCAGGAATTGACAACAGGTGGTCACATAGCACTGATGCAGGGGGTTAGTGCAGGGGGTAGAGCAAGTCACAAATGGGTTAAGCAAGCCATTTACAGTAGCAGAATATTGCGGTCAGGCTGACCTAGTACCAACTTTATTTTAACAATTGCAACCATGTTTTTCCATTACCACTAAGCAAGCTTGAGCGGGCTAAAACAATCCAGTACTCAATCATAAGTAAACCAACCTGACAGTTACCATGGCATTTCTATTACTATTATGGTTATTTCTATAGTCTATGACTATGATCAATTTTACTGTCCGTTACCATGGTTGTTATCCAGATATAGAGGTGAACAAGTGCTCCCTACATTTTTAAATGTCAAACTACGGGGCTGGGGATATAGCCTAGTGGCAAGAGTGCCTGCCTCGGATACACGAGGCCCTAGGTTCGATTCCCCAGCACCACATATACAGAAAACGGCCAGAAGCGGCGCTGTGGCTCAAGTGGCAGAGTGCTAGCCTTGAGCGGGAAGAAGCCAGGGACAGTGCTCAGGCCCTGAGTCCAAGGCCCAGGACTGGCCAAAAAAAAAAAAAAAATGTCAAACTACAAGAAACTAGTCTCACAGGTGGGGTGCAGCCCTCTATCATGAAGTCATCACCAGAGTTTAGAAGCTGTTATAATTTTAACACAAAAACATATATTTAGTTACTCCTGTTTTCAGGTCAGCCCTAATAGTCTTGTCTTTTTCTACTGGTTACTGAGGGGACCAACCATGGCCTCATTATCATACATTTCTATGTCTTCCATGTCCAGGGGCTGATCCTGAGACCTGAGCATCATTAGCTGTACCATACTGTCACAATCTCTTACAAATGTAGTGAACCTGTTAAGAATACATAGACCAGCCATTAAAATAAATATTACCAACATCAAAGTTCCTGCTGCTGAGGTTATTAACAATTTCAGCCAAGGGGACCAGTTAAACAAAGAGTCATATCATCCCATGCTTTCAGCTTATCAATGGATGCATGTAAACCCTGATGTCCAAATCTACTTTGGCAGTGAGAAGTTTAAACTGGCTCCAGATGACTGTCAGGCCGTCTTTGATCTTAACCCAAATGGTATGGGAGGGGATGTGGCAGCAACAGGCAGCAGTGTCTCCCAGTGGCTCCAGTAGAATGTCACACCTTCTACTGGGTTGCCTGCAACTTTCTGCATAGACTGTTTAAAGAAGTTTATCCTAAGGCTTGACTAGTGAAATCCCCTAATACTTTCCTGGTTGCCTTTTAGCAAATGTTGGTTAGACAATTTAGCTATTGCTTCAGAACCAAGCTTAGGGCATAAGGGAGGAGGCCTCCCAAACATTATTTTATAAGGTGTGATGCCCTTAAAGTATGGTGTAAGAGGGCCGTCCAGTTTTCGCTTGTCTCAAGGGCTAATTTGGTTAAGGTCTCTTTTCCTCTCTACCTGACCTGAACTTTGGAGGTGACAGGCACAATGTAATTTCCAATTAATCCCCAATGATTTACCTAATAGCTGAGTTACCTGAGTGATGAAAAGAGGGACTACTGTCTGAGCCTATGGCTACCGGGAGTCCAAACCTGGGAAATATCTCATCTAGCAGCTTCTTTGCTACTGTCTGTGGTATTTCCCACTTGGTTTGGAAAGTTTCCATCCATCCTGAAAAAGTGTCTACAAAAGCTAGCACCTTAGACAAATTGAATGGGCACTTTCCGGTGGCCCTGAGACCCCCCAAAAGAGCCTGGTGATAAACCTTTAGCCACTCCCTACCTGCCAAGGAATTCAGTGGGGAAGAGGGCGTCTATTGCCTGAGGCTTCTTTGAGAAGGAGGGGTTGAAGTGGGAGTACAATGGGGGAGAAGGGGGCTCCCTACTTTATCCTGCTTCATCTTTTAAAGGGAGCTGAAGGGCAAAGACCATTCGTCTTCTGTAACTTCTTCAGGCTGGCTGAGGGGCGTTGACCTTACCTAGCCAGGAACCTATAACCTTAGTCTACTTTACCGAGAAGTGGCAGGATTAGATGTCTATTAGGAGCTTTACTCCAAACTGGAAATTACATTCATCATTTAACTTTTAACAACTATACAGACTTTTTGGGGCTACATCAGTGTAGCCTTTTAACATTTCATTTTGCAAAAGCATTTTCCTGACTGGCTGGGGAAACGGATCTCTGACAACCTAACAATGCCTAAATTACCTTTGTAGGCCTCAGGTAGGTCTTGATCGAGACACAATCTCAGGTCCACAAATTTCCTTTCCTGAACAGATATGCCAACTCATAATTTTCACTGCCAGTTAGGGCTTTGAGCAGATTCAGGGGTTTGGGATTTTAAACTGTCCCCCATTTGAAAATCTTAGCTTTACTACCCACTATCAGAGATGCCTACAAGTTCCTGCCCAGTAGACAGACATGGGTATTAGAAAGGCATGCTTACAAACTATTCTTCTAGGACCTCCCAGCTGTGATTAACTTTTTAAGGGCCAAGCACACATGACTGTAGGATCTGACACCATCTCTGCCATCCAAGCAGTGGCTTACTGCCTCTGGATTCTCCATCACTTTTGTCCCAGGAGTGACTTTTCCATTCTGAGATAAATGCACCTTTGGCATTTCTCTTGATCTGTCACTGGACTTGGACTCAGGGCCTGAGTGCTGTCCCTCAGCTCTCCAGTTCAAGGCTGGCACTCTGCCACTTTGAGCTCCACACAACTCTGTTACCAGCAGTATGCTGGCTTATTAGAGATGGAGACTCTCACAGGGACCTTTCTCTACCCAGGATGGCTTCGAACTGAAGTTTTCAGATCAATGAGTCTTAAAAAAGGCCACTTCACTCCAATTAAAGCAACAAGATGGTCCACACAGAAGTAGTTTTTAAGCATGATCTTACCTGGAACTTATTAAAGGCCAAAGTTACATTTGAAAAAAATTGTAAGAATCATCTGTCCTTTACTGTAGTCCTACCTGGAAACTGTTTTAAATCTTGCAAGGCAAACTGGAATAGCAATTTAAACAATCATTTTGGCAGTCTTAATTGTTTTTGTCCAATTTAAAACAAACAACTTTAGGACAACTTTATTTTTAAATCTCATACCTAGAAATCCATTCCTGATTTTTTTTAAGTCTAACATTAACCTCTATTTTAACATTTACACTTTAGCTTTCAATTGTATTTGAAGAACTCTGAAATCTAGAGGCACTGGTCACAGTCTATTGCCTCAGGGTGGCCCATTTAGAAAGGGCTGGCTTTTTTTTTTCTGCAATCTGAGTTACTGCCTAGAACACCTCTGAACTCAAATGACAGTTTTCCCTTAATGTACGAATTACAAGTACCAGAATCACAAACAAAAGAATACAGACTTAGCATCTTTGTCCCTTTTTTAAAGATACATCCAAATTTCAACATAGCCTAGAAATCAAATTACATTGTACAGATAAACTTTTAACTCTCTTTTGAAAACTTAAAAAAAAAATTAAAACCTCACAAGGGGCAGTTTTAGATTTTAATAGCATCATTATATCACCTATTTTACCATCAGATTTTTATGTCCACCTCTAAGGAAAAGATACAGGACAAAGAAAAGCCTCCATTTACCCATCCTATTCCTTGGGGCTTGATGAATTGCCTCTGTGCCAGCTTACTCTTTTTTTTTCACCATGTGTGGACTCCTCCCAGCGCCTGTCCCACCACATGGACTGGCTAAGGTGCACCTTTGCCAGATCACCCCTCACTCCTAAGGATAGACACACAGGCCTGTCCTAAGTTTTTCTGTTCTTTTTTTCCCCATCTTTAACAGAGAAACCCAAACAATTTTTAACAGTGATAAACAAACATTAATATCCAAATTTCTGACATATAGCCCCGAATTTTAAGAGAGGAGAATAAAATTTACATTTCCAATGTCTTTTGCTAAACAAAATAACTTGATTACAGTGTAAATACCCTTATGCATTAAGATACCAGATTTTTAAAACTGCAAATTAAAGAATCCTTAGATATTTTTAACTGTTTTTTTTAACTATGCACTAATTCTTTAAAACATTTGATGAGGTCCAAATCTGATGACCTTTGAGTTTAAAATTAAACTCACTCATTTTTTTTTTTTTTTTGGCCAGTCCTGGGCCTTGGACTCAGGGCTTGAGCACTGTCCCTGGCTTCTTCCCGCTCAAGGCTAGCACTCTGCCACTTGAGCCACAGCGCCGCTTCTGGCCGTTTTCTGTATATGTGGTGCTGGGGAATCGAACCTAGGGCCTCATGTATCCGAGGCAGGCACTCTTGCCACTAGGCTATATCCCCAGCCCCTCATTTTTTATATTATACTGATAATTTTAATCTTGAACATGTCCACACTCACAGATGCACACACATACACAGGTAAAAGATCTTAAAGCATGCAAAATAAATATCGGTCGTACATTTTCCAGTTGCAAGTGGTATTTATGCCAATCTTACTCTTGCAATAACCATCCAAAGTTGAAGACAAAACTTTTAACAAATGACTTTAGCATTTTCCAGCCTCATTTACCAGGGCTTGTTAGTTTTAGCAAGACATTTTAGCACACTAAATACTTTTCTGCTGAAGATAGCTGGAAGGGGGTTCCCTGGGCTAGGACTCAGCCCACCAAGTGCCTGACTTTTCACGTCCCTAAAATTGTCTGTCAAAAGAGAAAGAGGAGTTGTCTGAGTCTGTCCATCAGAAGAGAGAGAGTTATCTGAGTCTGTCCCATCTTATCATGAGTTTCAGAAAAGTAAATACAAAGAGACACACAAAAAGACACAAAGCAGATTCCCTACCAAACAGATTCCTTCTGCCCAGAGTGGAAAGAACAGAATGGGGAACATCGGACACACAAAAAAGACACAATGAAGATTCCTCATGAAACAGATTCCTTCTGCCCAGAGAAGAAAGAACAGACTGGGGAATGTCAGCCTTATGCCGCTGTGTGGGTGCAACCCACTTCATTACTACCAATTATACAGAGTGAGGAGGGAAGCAGATTCCTCAAGAAAGAGATTCCTTTCTCCCAGAGGAGGAAGAACAGAATGAGGAAGGAACTTTATTCAGATGGAGGCCTGGAACGTCTTCCAAGACCCACGATTGATGACTCACCTGCACGTCCGCTTAAGTCTTATGCCAACCTTACAGATTATTACTGATTTGGACATAACAACAGACAAGACAAACAAAACAAGACAGACAAGACAAACAAACTCACTGATCAGTGCCAGACTCTCCGGTTCTGGTGTCCTAGGGTCTTGGGGGGTCCTGGATGAGCCCCCAAGATGTTATGCCAGATTTCCAGTCCCCAAAGACCACCAAGTAGCCGATATTAATGCAAATGCACGAGAGTCTTTATTGCAAGCTCGAGCCTGGACTCCCAACTGTCACTGACACACCAGATCTGGATTGAGAGACCCGACCCTCAGATAGGCCGGGTTTTTATTGTGATTACAGCAGAGGCAGGGTATTTCCAACTTGGCAGATACTTGACTGGATGGCATTTAGCAAGCAAGTCTTGTCCTATTTCTATTGGCTATCTACACTTTCAGTTATCTATTTTGGCTTTGATATCGGGAACTGGCCTCCATATCAGGAATTGACAACAGGTGGTCACATAGCACTGATGCAGGGGGTTAGTGCAGGGGGTAGAGCAAGTCACAAATAGGTTAAGCAAGCCATTTACAGTAGCAGAATATTGCGGTCAGGCTGACCTAGTACCAACTTTATTTTAACAATTGCAACCATGTTTTTCCATTACCACTAAGCAAGCTTGAGCGGGCTAAAACAATCCAGTACTCAATCATAAGTAAACCAACCCCACAGTTGCCGTGACATTTCTACTACTATTATGATTATTTTTATAGTCTATGACTATGATCAATTTTACTGTCCGTTACCATGGTTGTTATCCAGGTAGAGAGGTGAACAAGTGCTCCCTACATTTCTAAATGTCAAACTATAAGAAACTACTCTCACGGGTGGGGGTGCAGCCCTCTATTAAGGAGTCATCATCAGAGTTTAGAAGCTGTTATAATTTTAACACTAAAACTTATATTTAGTTACTCCAGTTTTTAGGTCACCCTAACAAAACCTGAAAATTCATTTATTCATTGGAGAATGGCAGTGTTGGAAGAAAGGAACATGCATTTTTAAGTGACAGTATCAGGCATATAAAACTTGGAGATGCTTGAAACATGGTATTTAATTGATGCTTCCCTGTGGTAGAAGTTATATTAATTAATTTGTAATTAAAACTCATTTGGTTTATTTAATGTAAGGAAAGAGCCTTTAAGGTTAGTGCCTTAAAAGGTCCCATGTAGACAGAATGAGTATATATTTTAATTGCTTATTTTTACCTAGGTAAACATCTTGTCATAAATGACATGAGAGCTACAGGCTTCTCATTTCAGAGTTGAGTTTTAAAATATATTCATAAGTAAATTACTTACTCTCCTCTTTCATTCATGAACATTTGTAAAACAAATATAGAAGAAATATAGAAGTATAGAAGAAACTAGCCAGTTCTTCTTGCAGAACTTCTAGAACACAGGGGTAGCTTCTGACAATCAATGATGAATTTCCTTAGTAGAAAATCAATATAAGAGTACATGTTTTAGTTCCAGTGTACCATGTACTTGTATGGATATGTCATAATAAAACACATTCTTAATATAATTCACAGCAATTCACGAATAAAAACATTTTTAAATCCAAAATATAAAGTTTTGGTGATATTAACATAAAAATTAAAAATTGCAATTACCTCAAGAAATTAAAGCTACCTGGGCTAGTGCCTCATATTTCTAATCCTAGCTTGTCAGGAGGCTGAAACCCTAGGGTCATGAGTCAAAGGCAGTTGTGAAAGAAAAGTCCATGACACTCATATCTCCACTTATCCAACAGAAAGCCCTAAGTGAGGTGTGGCTCAAGAGGTAAACCATCATCCTTGAGAAAAAAGACCAACCAAGAGGTCAAAGCTAGCCAAACACTGGTGGCTCAAACCTGTAATCCTAGCTCCCTCAGAGAGTTAAATATGAACAGAAGAAATTATAGATAGGAGAGAGAAAAAAATGATGTCATGTTGGGGTTCAGCTTTGGCCTTGAGGGGGAAGGGCATTGGAGATGCCACCCTTCCCCCAGCCCTGGGGGAATGCGGAAGCAGGCCACAATTCTCTGGGTCCAAACCAGAAGAACTGGCTTTGCGAACAGCCCCCAAACTTTCTCGCAAGCCCATGTGTCCCCCAGTCTCACGGGCTTTTCGCCCCTGGGGTGGCGCTATCCAAGTGACGCTAGCTCATGAGGGGGTCCTATGACAAGCTCGACAGCCTATCACCAGATCTCTGGTCAATGACCCCTTTTCTCCTCGCCATCTACTATATTACCTGCTAGCCCCTCACTTATTAAATCAGATTTGCTCTTGAAGTGTCTCCGAGATCCACGTACGCCTGGCTTTCTTCACAGGTAAGGAGTGAGGTAAAGCGATCTCATACGGCCGCGTGCACCTGAGGTCTTTACTTAGCCTCCCACTCCACTCTGGCCTTACCTGCGGGTCGGGTGACCAGGGGAGAGGGTGAGAAAGGGAGTGGTTAGAGGAGAGTAGAGCCTGAACCCCCACGCCAGGGGAGGTGACCCAAGCCCGGCAATGTCAGACATCATATAAAATGGCAATAAATAGATCGGATGACTATAATCAAAGACTATGTGAGGTGGAACTGAAATATGAACCCGATAGTTGGCACAGGTACCATATTGTATGAGCATGGGGAAATATTCTAGGAATATCCGCGGATGATGAGTTGAGTCAAGTCTCTCACCTACTGATGATATCTGATTGCAGTGGTCCGTGTATCTACATGGACCCTCATAGATAAATATTGCTATCTATCATAAAGACTGTGCATAGAATTTTACCAACCCCAGACAATACTTCTTTTTATATCTGTAGGTCATTAAGAAATATTCACTGGGGGCTGGGGATATGGCCTAGTGGCAAGAGTGCCTGCCTCATATACATGAGGCCCTGGGTTCGATTCCCCAGCACCACATATACAGAAAATGGCCAGAAGGGGCGCTGTGGCTCAAGTGGCAGAGTGCTAGCCTTGAGCAAAAGGAAGCCAGGGACAGTGCTCAGGCCCTGAGTTTAAGGCCCAGGACTGGCCAAAAAAAAAAAAAAAAAAAAAAAAAGAAATATTTACTGGTTCACACTGCAATATGCACTGTGTCTATTGTAGCACACGAACACAGTACTCAAACATATATTGAGAAAATAAGAGAAACCCGGGTACAAGAAAACAGAAGATACAGGTGCCTGTATTGTAGTCTTAGCTACTCAGAAGGCTGAGATCTGGGGATCATGTTTTGAAGTCATCTTTGTCAGGGATGTCTGTGAGACTCCTATGAATATTTAACAACTAAACACTGCCAGATAGGGAGCTCTGGCCCAAGTGGTAGAGCAGTAGATTTGACCAAATTAGCTCACAGAGAGTGCTCAGGATGAGGACATCTATCTTCTATAGCAGGGAAACAGCTCCTAAATGTAGGCATCCAGCACAGTTACACTTGTCACATAGAAGCAATGACATTAAATTTTGTAATAGGTATCAAATAGGCTGCCAGCTATTTTCAGTTCTGTAGAGCTATTTTTCATTTCTTTGCTTTGTTTATGTTTTTTTATATAGGCATTGATGAGTGACACCATCTGGTAAAGACAAAAATTCAAGGAAATACATGTGCATAAGCAAAGCAGAATATATCATGAGCAGATAAACTTCTCCTATAAGGGATCTTTGATAATGCTTGGTAACTCTTGGATTGTGGAGCATATCTGACATGATATAAATTATTCAGACCTTAGATAGAAACAGTAAATACTATTCTCTCTCTCTCTCTCCACACACACACACACAGAGAGAGAGAGAGAGAGAGAGAAGGAAGGAAATAGAGGCAGACAGACACAGAGAGAAACAAAGAGTGAAATAGAGATCATAATGTTTGAATCTGAGTTTAGGCTTTGTCCTTCAGTGGCTAGAACTATACCACTTGAGCAATAGCTCCACTTCCAAATTTTAATGAGTTAATTGGAGATAAAAGTCTCACAAATTTTTATTGCTGGGCTGGCTTCAAACCTTGATCCTCAGATATCAATGTCCTGAGTAATTAGAGTTACAATCATGGGCCACCAATCTACAATAAGAATTATTATCAGTGTTCTCAAAATAGGTTACCAAAAATAATCTTCTCCGATCTCTGGCCTGTGGGGATGGAAGTGTTTCTGCAGGCTTTTATTACAGAACCCCTAACGTGGATTCCAGATTGCTGGTAATAACATTCATCCTCTGCAACGACACCTGAGATGAAGGAGATGCATGGATGTTGGAATAAAGTGATGAGTTTACAGCCCTGGTAAAGAGAAGCTAAATGAAAAGAAACCAGAATCCTCACCCCGTAGCAGGCTGAAAATTACTCAGCATGCAATATAAAAGTTGCGATATGAAACTGTACCCGCTTTGTATATCAGTTTGACAATAAAAATTTAAAAAGTAAAAGAACCCTCACATTGATTTTTTTAAAAAATAGTGAAACAGAACTGATTTGGGTGCAATAGGAATTGGGGTTCAAGGTACAGAAGACAGAGGAAATTCATGTGTTTCCCCAGGTTTCTCTCTGTCATTGCCCATCCTGAGAATAAAACAGTAAATGGAAATAAATTGATGAATGACTTACAGCATGTTCTCTTCAGGCCCAGAAGCATCGCAGCTACTGCCATTTATTCTCAAATTGTAGAGAGGAAAAATACCAGCAAGGATCTGATAAGGATAGGAAACTGGAGAAGAATGAGTGTGAAAATCAAAGGGCACATCCCTGAAGCTTCTGCCATGTTGAAACTTGGGCTGGCATTGAAGCCCACAGTTTCAGATATGTATATTCATATGTCTTTGTGTATATGCACATGTCCTGTTATTGACAGAAATGTCACCTACAGCCTGCCTTTCATCAAAAGCGCTTGTGAATCCTCAGGAAGAATGGGTGAAGCTCTTCCCTGGTGCTCTGCATCTGAGGCCTTGCATCCAGGAGAAAAATAAAAATTGGATAATATGTTTGCAGACTCTCCTCCCTCACCTCAGGTGCTGTGATTTTCTCCAGTACCACAGGGATGAAGTTTTGTTAGATATTTTTGGTTCAACATTTGTGTCAAGAAAATAATTGCATGAAAGCCATTTGGGATGATATGCAACTGCATTGCATCAGGGATGGCATGTCAAGTACACAGTGAAATGGCCAGGAAAAACAATCTATGCCCAGAAGATAATAATTATATGGATTATAGTATCGCAAGTGAAGTGAGCTACATTCAAAGAAATAGGTTGCATAGTTTCCCTCCTATTTTATAACTAAAGTATGCCTAGAAATCTACAAGTAGTAGTGCATGTATACATTCTACACAATAGATTGTAAAATGCAAAAAAGAACACACACACACTCACACACAGACGAGAGAAATCACACTCTAGACTCACACAGTGAGACTCATAGAGGATATTCTTAGAAGAATATTACAATGGCTCAATAGCTCTGCGTATATGATCATATAAAATGATATGCAACCGAATGAAGTACAAGAAATGGAAAAGGAGGTTTTTGTTATTTGTTTGTTCTTTTTATTTTTTCAATTGATTTATTGTGAATGGGATGTTCAGAGGGGTTAGTTTCATATGTAAGGCAGTGTGTACATTTCTTATCCAACTTGTTACCTCCTCCGTCATTTTTCTCCCACCTTCTCCCTCTCACCAGTTCCCTCCCCCCCAAATTGTACAGTTGGTGTATAGCATATAGTTTTGTAAGTGTTGCTGTTGCATTCGTTCACCATTTATCTTTTGTCTCTCCATTTTGTCCACATACACTAGCAGGAATCTTCATGCTTTTCTTCTCATTATACTTTTGTCTGTTATTTGAACCAGATTTGGCATCTCTAGCTCCACAGAATCATTGTGTATATACACATGTCACAACTGATGCTGTCAGGGGGTCCCAGAACCACAAACACTGACCTTGTGACCTGGACACACATGAGCCTTTCTCAAGCTGTCCCAGATTTAGACTTCAACTTGCCTGGGTGACTCAGTTCTTCCAAAATTCCAAACCATCTATAACATGTTAGTTCACACACAGAAGATTCTGAACCAATTGTTCAAAAAGTGAGTGTCAGTTTTCCTATCCTGAGACACTTGTCTGCAGTGTAAGCAGAGGGTTTAGGGAAATCTGATGCTGAAGAGAAGCACATTTATTGCATAATGCCAGAACCAAGAATAAAAGTACTAAATTAGGCTGGCCCTTTGGAAAGTGCTGTCCCTCTCTGTGGGATCTTTTTTGTCCCTCTATTTTCCTTACAAGCACAATATTCTCTAGATCCAGCTTCACTTATTTGCGGAATGAGCCAAAAAAGACTTACTCATGAACAGGACACCAGATACTGTCTGGAAGGAATATCCCTAACCTAAATCTACATAGAGCAAAAATGGCTGAGACAGAGGGAGAGGCTCTCGCCACACATATGTAGGAAGGAGCTGGCTGTCATACATTGCCTTAGTTTGAACCAACTGTAAGGCCTACCCAGGAGATGCCTCCCACCTTGTTAAGTCTCCACCCAGTTACCTGGGTAACCAGCATACCTGGAGGCAGTTACCTCTCCCTTCCCTGAGGTCACATGCCAATCCACCTGGCCACACACACCTGCCCCTGCCCTAGATAAGGCAGGGCAGGGCAGGGGTTGCCCCATCTCTCTGGCCATACACGATCTCAGCCATAGCCCCCCAGTTCAGTAATAAACTCTCCCTCTTGCCTGAATACTATGTGGTGTTCTCCTTTATTGGCTACCTATTTAATAACTGTTACATATTCCTCCCATGCTTTTAATGGTTCTTTGCGGTCACAGTCACACCCGAGCAGGACACTGCTAGTCAGAGCAAGAGGAAATACTCTCAGACACATTTTCTGAAGCTGCAATGGTAAATGGTCAGAAGTCGCTTATATTCAAGCTCTCTTTGCTCGATCTCATTGTCTTTTTTCCTCACTGTCACTTCCTTTCTCTCTCTCTCCCTTTCATCTGCTTGATTGCTTGCTTATTTTATAAAACTCCAAATCATGCCATCCTGTAAATGTGCCTTGCTAATAAAGCGACCTCTATTCACAGGCTTTAGAAACTGAGGCTTGGCCACCAATGTGCTTTGTCAGCAAAGACATCTAAAAGTTGCCTTTTTTCTCTGCCATTGACCACATGGTAGATGTTGGATTTAACAGTCACCATTATGTCACCAGCTCAGACGACATTATGCCATGCCATATATTCTTTGTTTGTGTCACTCTGGGCCCCACTCCGGTCACCATGGCACCCCATTTGAGCTGAATTAGTTTATCAAAATACGGTGTTTCCATTTTGTAATCTGAAAGTTTTTGTTTGCTAGCAAAGCAAAGTTTTTGTTTTTCTAACTGCCCACGTGGTTCTAAAATATTGGGCACAATGTCACTTGCTGCTGGAATTCCAAAAGTGCCTTTGGCCCAAATTCATTTTTGCACACTGTAAAGCCTACATACACAGTGTGTTTGTGTGCATTACACGTGTGTATTGAAGTACCAGACTTTGAAGTCAGGCCCCACTTTACCACACGAACCCTACTTTACCATGCAAATTGAGATAAGCAGGCCCTGTGAGCAAACCCAGGACAAGCCCATTAGGGCCCAGTCAGTCTAGAACTCTAACCGCTGGGAATGCTTAACTCTGACTGCCCCCAGAGTGCCTTGAGCCCTGAGCCAATCAGATTTGTACCTGTGTCCTAATCTTGCTTGCTTGAACACCTGATTGCTGTAACTTTGCTTTTTCCTTTATAAGCCCTGTGTAATCATAGCTCTGGGCTCCCTCCTAACCTCCGCTGTGTCGGTAGGTAGGACGAGGCCCGAGTTGCAACTCACTTGAATAAAGCCTTGCCTTGCTTTTGCATTTCAGAACATCTGAGTCTCGTTGGCCTTCTTGGCGGTTGTTTCGCGACTTGGCACAACATGTATGTCTATCCGTAAAGAAATGTACTCACGGCCTTACATAGGAAACTGGAACCCCTTTGTACTTCACTTTGACAATAATGGAAAAAAAATCAGGGCTATTGAATGGGATCTGTATTTATGCCCATCCCTGTACACACAAACACCCATACCCACACAACACAGGAGTGTGACAAAGGCAATGAAAAAGTACCCCCCCCCCATTGATCTATAGTCAGGGGGCAACAGATGGAGTCCCAGGAGAGGCCAGAGCCAGAAGACACAGAGAAAAGAGGCAGCTTTGTGAGCAAGGCTCCTTACCAGTATAATTTGGAGTTTTAAAGGAAGCAAGTAAGCAGGCAGATGAGGGAGAAAAAGGAAGAGAGGAAAAGAGAAAGAGAGAGAGAGCCTGAATGTAAGTAACTTCTGACCATTTACCATTGCTGTGGCAAAAACTGTGTTTGAGCTAGTATTTCGAGCAGGCCTCACTGCACTGTCAAGAGGTGTGCTAGCAGTTTCCTGGCTTGGGTGTGACTGTGATGCAAAACCCAAAAAGCACGGGAGGGAGGCGCCTGGTGAGTGGATGAGAGCTTACTGGCAGAAGCGGCAGAAGTGGCGGACAGAGCTGCAGAGAACAGGAGCAGCAGCAGTTTCACTCACCAGGATAGACAAGTGGTGTAGATGTGGAGGTGGATGTGGAGGTCAGCAATGGTGTTGGTGAAAAGTCCCACATGGCGTCTCACAGCAGTTCAGTTCATGGAATAAGGACCATCAGGACTGGGGCTACTCCCAGAAAAGAAGAAAAATAGAGGGGACTCTTAAGCGCTATCTGAGTCATGGCACCATATATGTTAGGTTATTAAAGTAGGTAGCCAGTAAAGGAGAACACCATGCGGTATTCAGGCAGGAGAGAAAGTTTATTACCATACGGCTGGCCTGTGGCTGAGGTGATCCATGGCCGGAGAGAAGGGAGAGAGGAGAGAGTAGAGAGAAGGGAGAGAAGGGCAGGGGCAAGGCGTGTGGCCAGGTGGATTAGGATGTGACCTCAGGGCAAGGGAGGGTAACTGCCTCCAGGTCTGCTGCTTACCCAGGTAACTGAGGGAAGACTTAATGAGGTGGGGGCATCTGCATGTAGCCCTCAGGGAGAGGACCTTACATCATCCTTATTAAGCTGGGCCAAATTTTAAGCTACAGCAATTTTTTTACTATGATGATAAAAAGGAAGAATCACAATGAAACCCCCTGTTTCACGTTGAAAGAGAAGGAAAAAGGAGTGACAGAAAGGAAAAAATGGTCAGGTGAAGCAACTAGAAAATAAAATCAAGCCAGGAGCAACTGTTCTCAGTGCAGATTTGAGAGAGGGATTTTGGGTTCCAAGCAAGTTCTGTCTCAGATTGCAGAACAAATTGCCCGCCCCCCTCCAAACTACCTTCAGCTGCATGTTTGTCCCTAGGACCTGAGATAAAGGAGGATAGAATGATCTCAGGAAGGTCCCCAACACAACACTAAATGCCAGAATTTCCCACTTGAGTCCTACTGACCTAAGAAAGGAATCTCTGCTCCTGTGCCTTTTTTGCCTGTATCAAGTGTAGTGTAGTCGGCTTAACATATGGCTTTTTGGTGCCCCAAATCTGTGTTGCTATGGAGAGATAAGGTACAGAGGTTAGGGGCACAGGGAGTTCTGGCTCAGGGCTTTGCCCTCATGAATCAGGCTCATAAGGAAGGCACCCTCAGTACACCCAGCTGGCCAGAGACATGTAAAGGTGGTGAACCTGGGAGGGATGGGGGTCTTGCCATACTGAGGTGCCAGACTTTGAAGTCAGGCCCCACCACGTGAACCCCATTTTAGAATCGAACCCTGAGCCAATCAGATTTGTACCTGTGTTCTAATCTTGCTTGCACAGCTGATGTAACCTTGTTCTTTGCCTTTATAAGCCCTGTGTAATCACAGCTCGGGGCTTCCTCCTAACCTCCGCTGTGTCGGTGGGTAGGACGAGGCCCGAGTTGGCAGCTCGTTAAATAAAGCCTTGCCTTGCTTTTGCATTTCGGAGTGTCTGAATCTCGGTGGTCTTCTTGGGGGTGGTCTTGCAACTTGGCACAACATTTGGGGTTTCATCCGGGATAGCCCCAGAGACCCCGAGATCCCAGACTCCGAAGGTAAGAAAACAGCGCTGTTCATTTGTCTTGTCCTGTAATTTGTCTGTTTGTCTGTTTTGCTTTTGCTTATACTTGAAGGGCACGAGTCAGTTTGGTTTTTGGCCGGAACTGACCAGGAGGGCCTCCTAAACGAGACTCAACCCGCCCACCTTGTACTTGGGTCTGCTCCTTCTGCTTATCTGGCAGGAGGTTGTGGGCCAACTTGGGTCCACTCCTCCTGTACCCTGGCAGGAGGTTGTGGGCCAACTTGGGAGATCTCCAACTCGTAACTCGGGTCCACTCCTTCTGCACCCTTGCAGGAGGTTGTGGGCCAACTCGGGTCCACTCCTTCTGCACCCTTGCAGGAGGTTGTGGGCCAACTCGGGTCCACTCCTTCTTGCAGGAGGTTGTGGGCCAACTCGGGTCCATTCCTTCTGCACCCTTGTAGGAGGTTGTGGGCCAGCTTGGGAGATCTGCAACTCGTAGCTTTTCTTGTTCTCAGGCCTGTGTGTTTTCCTCCTTTTTTATTGTTTTGTTTTTTGTAGCCTTTTGGACTGAACTTCTGATCAGAGCTATGGATAACGTTCTATCTTGAGGACCTCCATCTAGCCCCCTAGACTTGATCCTAGCTCACTGGAGGGAGGTTAAGGAGATAGCTCAGAACCAAGGTGTGGCCCTTAAAAAGGAAAAGTGGATCACCCTGTGCAAGTCAGAATGGTCCACCTTTGAGGAAATTGAGGGAGCTTTGACATAGGGAGGAAGCACGGAGGAGGAAATGTTTCCCACTCCATACTCCCCATCCCAGTTAACTCTACAAGAGGAGGACTCTGAGGAAAATGTTTCAGCTGTGCCCTCCGCTCCGGAGGGTCCTGCCCAGTCAACTCGCCGGCGCCGACAGCCCAGGACACGGACGCATCAGCCCCAAGTCCAAGTCCTGACCTGACCCGCAGCCGCCGACGGGGTGGATGTAGGGCCAGCCCAAGCCACCCACAGGTGGCAGGGAGTGACCTCACCATGCTGCGTTGTCATCTCTGTGTTGTTTGTAAGTCTAACAGTCTCTTTTGTGTCAAACCTGCATAGCTCATTGGAAAGATGTACAGGCGATGGTTCACAATCAGAGTGTGAGTGTCCACAGAAAGAACTCTAGGGGGACCCCCACCCAGCCTTCTTAAGCAGAAAATTGTTTGGTGCGCTAAAATGTTTTACTAAGACTAAAAATGTTTTACTAAAACTATCAAGCCCTGGAAAATGAGGCTGGAGAATGCTAAAATCATTTGTTAAAGGTTTCTGTCTTAAAATGTACGGCCGATGCTTATTCGGCGTGCTTTAAGATCTTTTGAAAATGTGTGTGTGCATGTGTGAGTGTGAACATGTTCAAGACTGCAGTATGATGCAAAACTAAGTTTAAATTCAAAGGTCTTCATGCCATGCAGTAACTGGGACTGAAGAAAAAAAAAAAAAGGCTCTTTTGAAACAAGCCAGCCCGTAAGCAAAGGGCGGCACCTGGTTTCAGATTGCCTGTGAGCTTCAGTTTTTCCGATGCAGATAAAAGCTAAAGTGTTAGTGTTAAAAAGGCTTTGGAAATCAAGAATACATTTCTAGATAAGAAATTTGGAAGTAAAATTGTCCTAAATAATTATTGCAAAGTGAGAAAAGGAGAATTATGGCTACCAAAATGTTTAATTGCCATTCCAGCTTCTTTGTAGGTTTTTTGTAACAGTTTCCAGCAGGCCCACAGAAAAGCACAGGTGATTCCTACAAGTTTGTCAAGATCTAATACTGACCCTTAAGTTCCAGGTAAGAGAGCATGCTTAAAAACTACTTCTGTGTGGACCACCTTGTTGCTTATAATTGGAGTAAAGTGGCCCCTTATAAGACTCATTGATCTGAATCTGCGGTTCGAAGCCAGCCCAGGCAAAGAAAGGTCCCTGTGAGAGACTTGTCTCTAATCAGCCAGCAGAGTGCTGGGAACGGAGTAGTGTGGAGCTCAAAAGTGGTACGGTGCTAGTCTTGAGCTGGAGAGCTGAGGGACAGCACTCAGGCCCTGAGTCCAAGTCGAAAGTCACTCCTCCTGGGACAAAAGTGATGGAGCATCCAGAGGCAGTAAGCCACTGCTTGGATGGCAGAGATGGTGTCAGATCCTAGAGTCACTACTGTTGGCCTTTCAAAAGTTAAAGCCGGGAAGTCCTAGAAGAATAGTTCATGAGCATGCCTTTCCAGTGCCCATGTCTGTCTACTGGGCAGGAATTTGCCAGTCATATGTGATAGTGGTTGGTAAGGGTAAGTTTGTTAAATGAGAGGATAGATTAAAATCTCACCCCCCGCATTTACTCAAAGCCCTGACTGGCAGTGAGAATTTTAAGTTGATACATCTGTTTAGGAAAGAAAGCTTGTAGACCTGAGATTGTGTTGTCCTTATTGAGATCTGTTAAAGGCCTGTCAGCTTGCCAATGCCCCCAATCAACAGATTAACCACGGTGGAGGGGACCCTGGACGGCATCGCCACTTGGGTTCATTGCTTCCACGCCAGGCCAGCTGACCCCTTTGCCCTGGATGACAACTACCGTGATGGAACATGGGAGGTCTCCAAGCACCCAGCTGGGCCGCTTCGCCTTCGCCTCAAGAAAAGAAAGTTAGACTGAATATTGTTATAATTTTCTTTTTGCCTTCTTTCCTTACTACCCTGGCTGGTGTTAATGTTATTTTGGCAGCTCACTCCAAAGTGAGGTGAATCCTGCAGTCCCTTGGTAAAGTAGACTAGGGTTATAGGTTCCTGGCTGGGTGAGGTCAACGCCCCTGAGTCAGCCTGAAGAAGTTACAGAAGATGGATGATCTTCACCCATCAGCCCCCCTTTAAAACCGAGGGACCAGAGTTATTTTCGGATACTACTTTTGGCCCTACTGGCCCATGCCTTACCTCTATATCATCCCCTAGACATGCAAGCCATTGAAATGGACAGAATGGAGCCATGATTGTCTCCCAAGGTACCAAAAAGAAAAAGGGGGAAATGAGGTGCCAGACTTTGAAGTCAGGCCCCACCACGTGAACCCCATTTTAGAATCGAACCCTGAGCCAATCAGATTTGTACCTGTGTTCTAATCTTGCTTGCACAGCTGATGTAACCTTGTTCTTTGCCTTTATAAGCCCTGTGTAATCACAGCTCGGGGCTTCCTCCTAACCTCCGCTGTGTCGGTGGGTAGGACGAGGCCCGAGTTGGCAGCTCGTTAAATAAAGCCTTGCCTTGCTTTTGCATTTCGGAGTGTCTGAATCTCGGTGGTCTTCTTGGGGGTGGTCTTGCAACTTGGCACAACAATACTACATTAAAAAAATGCTGGGTTGAGAAAAAAAAAAATGCTGGGCACGAGTAGCTCACAATTGTTTTCCTCCCTACTAAGTAAGCAAACATCGAAGATCAAGTTCAAAGCCAGCCCAGACAGAAATGTTCTACTCAGAAAAAGCTGGAAGTAGTTCTGTTGCTCAAGTGGTAGAGACCTAGACTGGAACAAGAGAAGCTCAGGGACATCACTCAGGTGCCAGCCT
The DNA here is from genome assembly GCF_023159225.1 of Perognathus longimembris pacificus. Lineage (NCBI taxonomy): Eukaryota > Metazoa > Chordata > Mammalia > Rodentia > Heteromyidae > Perognathus > Perognathus longimembris. The sequence goes on from NW_025961462.1 coordinate 96,779, forward strand.
CAGTGCTGGAACACACACACACACACAGACACACACACACACACACACACACACATACACACACACACACACACAGATCTACAAATCTACAGAGAGACTCCAATTCACCATGTCACCTTGTGGGTACAAGATGTCTTGATCCATGTCATCACTTCCATCTTTCTCCCCCATCTCTCCCAACCCATCATCTCATGTGTGCTAGTTCCATTTCCACATTTAGGCACCGAGTATTAGGAATTCATTTGCCCACCCTCCTTCTCTCCAATCATTTACCCCTATTCTCCTTGACCTCCTACCTCTCCACCACACCACAAGTCCTGGTATTGTGTGTGTGTGTGTGTGTGTGTGTGCGTGTGTGTGTGTCCCTGTCATGGGGCTGGAACACAAGGACTGTGAATTATCATTAAGCAATTATGCTTAAGGCTAGTGTTCTACCTCTTGAGACACAGCTCCACTTCCAGATTTTTGGTGGGGGTTTATTGGACATGGAGTCTTAGAGACCTTTCCTGCTGGGGCTGGCTTTGAACTGTGGTCCACAAATCTCAGTCGGCCTCCTGAGCAGCAAGGATTAGAGGAGTGACAGTGTGCCAAGGGCTGATGTACTTTTTTTTCTCTGAAAAATCAGAAAACTGGAACTAAATGCATAGTAAATAGAAAAAATGAAAAATATATGAAATGAAATTCAAATTGACCTGCCTCTGGCTACAACGTGTGATGACACCATTAGTAGAAAAATGAGTAAAAACTGCTTATTTATTGAAATGATTCCAACTATGTAAACTAATATCTAATGTCAAAAACATACCCATTTGAACAAATATGTAAGTTTCCTCTTAGAAGGGCTTAATTTGCCCAGAGCATTTTTTGTCCCGAAAGCCATGCAGACAATTTCTATCTGGCCTTATCAAGATGATGTAGCACTTGGGGACAAAGATGCAGCCCAGGAGCCCTGCACTGGAGGCCAAGATGGAGAAGACCTCCACAGCCACCATGACCTTACCCTTGGCACTGTGGTAGACAGGCAGGAAGGTGAGCCACACACAGCAAAACACTATCATGCTGAAGGTCAGGAACTTGGCTTCATTGAAAGTGTCAGGTAGGTTCCTGGCCAGGAAAGCCACAGTGAAGCTGGCCAGGGTCAGGGAGCCCAGGTATCCCAAGACACAGTAGAAGGCAGTGAGGGAGCCCTTGTTACACAGGATGATGAGGTGGCCATGTTCAGAGTGTATGTCTGTGTCAATGAAGGGAGGAGAGGTACCCAGCCAGATTCCACAGAGAGTCACCTGGATCAGAGTGCAGATGGGAATGATAAAGTTAGGAGCTCCTGATATCAGCAGCCACCTCATCCTTCTCCCTGGAGAAGTGACCTTGAAGGCCAGAACCACAGTTACTGTTTTGGCCAAAACAGCAGAAATGGCTACAGTGAACACAACTCCAAATATGGTTTGCTGTAGAATGCAGGCGATTGTGTTGGGATGGCCAATAAAGAGCAAGGAACATAAAAAACAGAAGATGAGGGAGAGGAGCAGGACGTAACTGAGAGCCTGGTTATTCGCCTTGACAATGGGGGTGTTGTGATGTTTCACAAAGACCCCAAGAACAGCTGCTGTGAGTGTAGATAAACCAAGAGCCATGCAGGCCAAGGCCATCCCCAAGGGCTCCCCATAAGCAAGGAAGTTTGCAGCTCTTAGGAGGCACTGGTTTCTCTGTGTGTTGGCAAACTGATGATCTGGACACTTCACACACTGCTCCATGTCTGGTGAGGAAGACAAATTACCATTAGTCCCTTTTCACTACATAAAATAAAATTAGGAAATTCCTACAAAGAAAAAAATTCTGCCATATTGATAATTACTACCATCAACTTCATATGACCAAGTATTACTAGACATATTTAGCCTTATTTGTATAACTTCATCATGTTCCTACACTTGGCTCCACAAGTCTAGTTGAAACTACTAACTTGGAATGAAATTCATTCATACCCTTCCTTGCCATTCCTTATGTCCCAACAATAATTTTAGACATCTCTTCCTGCTTCCATAGTAATTTTTAGCCTTTTGTGCAAAACTCAATGTCCTTATTTAAAATTAAAACTAAAAGATGTTGCATTTTTTTCTGTCCTTGGGTCATATTGAAGTGCCAGACTTTGAAGTCAGGCTTCACTTTACCAAGGGAACCCCACTTTACCACACGAACCCGAGTTAAGCAGGCCATGTGAGCAAACCCAGGACAACATTATTAGGGCCCAGCCAGCCGGTCAAGAACTCTAACTGCTGGGAATGCTTAACTCTAACCACCCCTAGAATGCCTTGAGTCCTGTGCCTCGAGCCCTGAGCCAATGAGATTTGTACCCATGTCCTAATCTTGCTTGTTTGAACACCTGATGGCTGTAACTTTGTTTATTTGCCTTTATAAGCCTTGTGTAATTGCAGCTCGGGGCTTCCTCCTAACCTCCACTGTGTCGGTGGGTAGGACAAGGCCCGAGTTGCAGCTTGCCTGAATAAAGTCTTTCCTTGCTTTTGCATTTTGGAACATCTAAGACTCGGTGGCCTTCTTGGTGGCCGTTTTGCGACTTGGCATAACATTTCGTGTTTCATCTGGGATAGCCCCAGAGACACTCAAGACCCCAGACTCTGAAGGTAAGGAAACAGCACTGTTCATTTGTCTTGTCTTGTAATTTGTCTGTTTGTCTGTTTTGCTTTTGCTTATTTCTTGGAGGGGTTGTCAAAGTGGACGCGCTTACTCCTGGGGAGACTGAGGGATGCCCCAGACTCTCCACCCTTGAAGGGGGACCAAATCCTGCCTTGAACTTGAGTCCACTCCTTCTGCACCCTTGCAGGAGGTTGTGGGCCAACTTGGGTATGCTCCTTCTGCACCCTTGCAGGAGGTTGTGGGCCGACTTGTGTCCACTCCTTCTGCACCCTTGCAGGAGGTTGTGGGCTGACTTGAGTCCACTCCTTCTGCACCCTTGCAGGAGGTTGTGGGCCAACTTGGGAGATCTCCATCTCCAACTCATATCTTTTCTTGTTCTCAGGCCTGTGTGTTTTCCTCCTTTTGTATTAATTGTTTTGTTTTGTGTAGCCTTTTGAACTAAACATCTGATCAGAGCTATGGGTAATGTTTTATCTTAGGAACCTCCATCTAGCCTCCTAGACTTGATCCTAGCTCACTGGAGGGAGGTTAAGGAGATAGCTCAGAACCAGAGTGTGGCCCTTAAGAAGGAAAAATGGATCCCCCTGTGCAAGTCAGAATGGCCCACCTTTAAGGGAACTAATTGGCCACCTGAGGGGAGCTTTGACATAGGTAAGATCAGTACTTTGCAACACCTAATCTACACCCCTCGTTCAGGCCATTCAGACAAGAGAGAAACCAAGAAGGAAGAGAAGAAATTGTATTCATCTGTCCTCCAGGGAGGAAGCATGGAGGAGGAAGTTTTTCCCCCTCCATACTCCCCACCCCAGTTAACTCTACAAGAAGAGGACTCTGAGGAAAATGTTTCAGCTGTGCCCACTGCTCTGGAGGGTCCCTCCCAGCCCTGGCACCGGCAGCCCAGGGCATGGAGGCATTGGCCCGAGTTCTGACCCACAGCCACTGATGGGCAAACACGGGGCCAGCCCAAGCCACCCGCAGGTGGCAGGCAGTGACCCCACCATGCAGCACTGTCATCTCTGTGTTGTTTGTAAGTGTGACAGTCTCTTTTGTGTCAAACCTGCATAGCTCATTGGAAAGATGTACAGGTGACGGTTCACAATCAGAGTGTGAGTGTCCACAAAAACAACTCTGGGGGACGCCCACCCAGCCTTCTTAAGCAGAAAATTATTTGGTGTGCTAAAATGTTTTACTAAGACTAAAATATTTACTAAGCCTATCAAGCCCTAGAAAAATGAGGCTGGAGAATGCTAAAATTATTTGTTAAAGGTTTTGTCTTAAAATTTGCGTGTTGCAGGATTAAGATTGGCAAAAACATTTCTTGCCAATGGAAAATGTACGGCCAATGCTCATTTTGCGCGCTTTAAGATCTTTTGAATATGTATGTGTCTGTGCATGTGTGAATGTGAACATGTTCAAGACTGTAGTATGAGGTAAAATTGAGTGAGTTTAAGTTTAAATTCAAATGGTCATCAAGTTTGGGCATTACCAAATGCTTTAAAGGATTATTGCATTGTTTTAAAGAGGAACTATAGTTAAAAAATATTTAATCAAAAAAATCAGCACTAAGTGTCAGAAATTTGGATGAATAGGTTTATCACTATTAAAAAAAACACTGCTTGGGTTTCTGAGTTCAAAGACTAATAGGAAAAGACAGGAAAAACCGAGGATGGGCCTGTGTGTCTATCCACAGGAGTGAGGGGTCACCTGGTAAAGGTGCAGCTTAGTCAGTCCACGTGGTGGCACAGGCCCTGGAAACCTTGTAGACCTTAGATTGTGTCCTTATAGAGATCTGTTAAAGGCCTGCAAAGGTAATGTAGGCATTTCAGAAATCAGTTCCCCAGCCTGTCAGGAAAAAGCTTTTACAAACTAGAATGTTAAAAGGCACAAATTTGTAAACCTGAAGTCACCTATCTGGGCTTCATATTAAAAGAGGGCAAGCGTTGGCTGTCGGGTGCACATAAAGAGACTGTGCTAAAAATCCCTGTGCCTAAGTCAGCCAGACAAGTCAGAGTTCCTGGGAACAGCAGGCTTTTGCCGGCTGTGGATACCTGGGTTCACTGAGATGACCAAGCTCCTATATGAAACCACCAAAAACCTACCAGAGTTTCATTGGACTGAGCAGATGTAAAAAGCCTTTGAGGCAATCAAGAAAAACCTTCTGGAAGCCCCTGCCTTAGGCCTATCTGACATGAATACCAAGAGAGGGGGCTACTGACATCTGAAGCAAAGGCCATTAGAAACAAGGAGGAGATTTTAAGCCTCATCCAGGCCCTATGGGAACCTGCAAAGATTGCCATTATGCACTGTCTGGGTCATCAAAAGGGACTTGATTTGATGACTAGAGGGAATGATCTGGCTGACCAGGCAGCCAAGGAAGCAGCCTTCCAGCCCAGACCAGAAGTATTAACTCTAGTAGACCCAGGGCCATGATCTTTGCCTCTTGTGCTCCAGTGTTCCCAAGAAGACTTGGAGTGGATAAAGAAAACCCACAAAACCCTGTACAGAGAAGGAAACAATGATTGGTGAAAAACTTGTGAAGGGAAACTTATCTTGCCACAAGGGCTGGGTAAGGGGATCCTTAAGAGAATCTACCGAGCTTCTCACATGGGAACCTGAAGAATGCAGGACTTGCTCTGACATTCCAAAGTAAAAATTAGACAAGGAGATCAACTTATTGAAGATATTGTTAAAAATTGCAAGGCCCCCAATCAAGAAGTTATTAAAGGAGCTCGCCTCTGTGGAGATAGGATAGGCCAGGCGTGTATTGGGAAGTAGATTTCACAGAAATTAAAACCTGGAGAATTTGGATACAAATATTTACTAGTTTTTGTAGACATCTTTTCAGGATGGGTTGAAGCTTATCCAACAAAGCATGAGACTGCAAATTTAGTGGCTAAGAAGATCCTGGAAGAAATCCTACCCAGAATGTCTTCCCATCCACCATTGGGTCAGACAACAGACCGGCCTTCATCTCAAAAGTAAGTCAGGGAATGACCGCTGCACTGGGCACGGATTGTAAATTGCATTGTGCTTCTAGACCCCAGAGTTCAGGACAGGTAGAGAGAATGAATCAGACTCTAAAAGAGACCTTAACTAAATTGGCCTTAGAGACTGGCGCAGACTGGTTGTCACTCCTTCCTTTTGCTCTGCTTGCAGCTTGTGCACAAGATATGTGACCCCAACTTAAGGCATTATATGATTCTGCTTCTGTCCCTACCCTCCATTTATTCAGACCAGGGGACTAGGTGTTTGTCCGGAGGTATAACCCCAAATCCTTAGAACGACAGAGCAAGGGACCCTACGTGGTGCTACTGACTACTTCCACCACCGTCAAGGTAGATGGCATCGCCACTTGGGTCCATCACTCCCATGCCAGGACAGCTGACCCCTTTGTCCTGGACGAAGACTAACGTGATGGAACATGGGAGTTCTCCAAGCACCCAACTCAGCTGCTTCGCCTTTGCCTCAAGAAAAGAAAGTTAGACTGAATATTGTTATAATTTTCTTTTTGCCTTCTTTCCTTGCTACTCAGGATAATGTTGATGCTATTTTGGCAGCTCACTCCAAAGTGGAGTGACCCCCTTATTTTAGCAACTAGCAAGAGTCCTGTAAAGTCCCATGCAAGAAGGCATTGGTAGTTTTGGGCTTGCTCAGAAGAGCACAGCTGAGAAGTTTATGCATTATTTTGTTGCTGACATTTGGTTCTTAAATACTATACAGCTAATGGTAAGTCTGTATAGCTGAAAGTTAATTTCCAGTTTGAAGTAATCCTGCAGTGCCTTGATAAAGTAGACTAAAGTTATAGGTTCCTGGCTAGGTAAGGTCAGTGTCCGTCAGTCATCCTGAAGAAGCTACAGAAGATGGATGATCTTTACCCATCAGCTCCCCCTTTAAAACCAAGGGACCAGAGTTGTTTTTGGTTACTACTTTGGGCCCTATTGGCTCATGCCTTATCTCTATATCATCCCCTAGATATGCAAGCCATTTAAATGGACAATGGAGCCATGATTGACTCCCAAGGTACCAAAGAGAAAAGGGGGAAAGGAAGTGGCAGACTTTGAAGTCAGGCCCCACTTTACCACGCGAACCCCACTTTACCAGGTGAGCCTGAGATAAGCATGCCCTGTGAGCAAACCTAGGACAAGCTTCTTAGGGCCCAGCCAGTCAAGAACTCTAACCGCTGGGAATGCTTAACTCTAACTGCCCCCAGAATTCCTCGAGCCCTGTGCCTGGAGTCCTGAGCCAATGAGATTTGTACCCGTGTCCTAATCTTGCTTGCTTGAATACCTGATTGCTGTAACTTTGTTTTTTGTCTTGCTTGAACACCTGATGGCTGGAACTTTGTTTTTTGCCTTTATAAGCCCTGTGTAATTGCAGTTTGGGGCTTCCTCCTAACCTCCGCTGTGTCTGTGAGTAGGACAAGGCCTGAGTTGCTGCTCGCTTGAATAAAGCCTTGCCTTGCTTTTGCATTTCAGAACGTCTGAGTCTAGGTGGCCTTCTTGGTGGTCGTTTTGCGACTTGGCATAACAATATAGATAGGAGCACCATGGTCCTTCCTTGTATTTGTGATATTTGCTTCTCCTACTCACCTGTAAAGCCCCAGAGAACAGAATATATAATCATTCTTTGAAGTTATAGAGTCAGGCCTTTCAAAAATTTGAACCAAACTAGATAATTACCTCTGCTTTAATACCTGTTCTGGAGAAGTAGGAAATAAAGATCTGTTTTCCTTATAATGTAAAAAAAAATTTGCAAAACATGGAGGCCGCATTCTTAATAGGATTTTGTATTTTGTATGATAGAAAATACGCTAACATTACTGAGTATTTAAATAAACATGCATAAGTTATACTAGAATAAGTTATCTTATACACAATTCAGAGCCCATGGCTGTTTTTTCTTTTCAAGAAGCAGTATCATCCATTGCTGTAATTAAACTACTAAGTGAATGAAGGAAGATTTTGACAATTCAATATATAACATTGGTAGTACTTTTCATGGCTCGTGGGGCACTAGTAGAGAACCTGTATATCTCCCTCCACCGTGAACTTACCTGTCCCATTAGCCATCTCATTCTCTGAGCAAGAGGAACAATCAAAGCAACAGGATGCCTTTCCCTCCTGAAGAGATTTCCTGAATCCAGGACCACAACTCTCACTACAGACAGAATGAACAGGCTGAGGAACATCAGATATGTGTCAGAAACTGTTTAGGCTTTTCCTAACATTCCCAAAGTTCCATTGTTTGAACGACTTTGATTCCTTACTATAGCATATCAATACACATAAATCCAGTCAGTGAATTGAATGCTGCTATTGATTCCACATCCTGTCACCACAAAAGCTTTATGTGCTACCTCATTCAATGATTCCTCAAATGAGAGAGATCTAAGTAGCAGCTCAACTAATCATTAAATGAAACCACCAACAAAGGGAACTAAGTAAACCTTTCAAATACATAAAGCAATTCCTTTGGTACTTGTCGGTGTCAGAACCCTGCTAAGAAACATGCAATTTGTATATTATGATAATATTCAAATTTCACATTTAGAAACAAACAGAATTTTTCTTGGAAGGTGCTGATCCTGGAGCTTGAACTTAGTGTCCAAGCAATGTCCTTGAGCTATTTTGTTTTCTAGATTAGTGATCGGCCACAGCTCTAGTTTAGTTTGGGGGTATTTTAGTGACATAGATTCTCACAGATTTTTTGACAGGTGGGGCTCTAAAATGAGCAGTAATCTGAGTATGTCAGCCTCCCAATTAGAGAGGATTAGAAGCATCAGCCAGCACCCAGAACCTCTTTTGTGGTGGTTAAATGTAGATAAGTGTCTCACAGGTATTCCTGCTGTGCCTTACTTCAAACCATGAAATTCAGAACTGAGCAGCTAGTATTACAGGAGTCAGTGCCGGCATTGAACCAGGTACACATCTTACTTACTTATATGCTCTTAAAATCATTAGAATTAAACAACAACTCACCTCTGTATTTCCTATGGCCCACTCTACCAAATCGTCAGATAAAGATAGTTGATGATCATGTAGAGCAAATGGAGAAAACTTTCCTATTTTCACCTTAAGATCAAGACCATCTGGAAAATTCCAAATGTTCACAATGTCATATTCTACCTCCAATTTTCTTTTGTCATCTAAAATCACCTGATCTCCAGGAGGATTCTGAAATTGGGTGTTCTTCAGAAAAGGGTGCAGCTACAAGAGACACATCATCTTATGTTGAAGTATATCCCAGTGGTTAGACAGAAAAGCTGAATTAAGAAAAACTCCTGAGAGGGTTAGGACTCTCGATTCAGACCTGCTGAATCAGTGACTAGCATGAGCCCAGGCTTGAGCTTGCAATAAAGACTCTCATGTGATTACAAAAAAAAAGAAAAAAAGAAAAAAAAATAGAAAGGCTCCTGAGTGTCTATAATCTCTGATTAAGAATTCAAGAAAAGAACGGACATGTGATAAAGCACTCCAGAAGAAAGTCTTTGGAGGAATAAGAATGATTTTCCTAAAAGCTGGTCACACAGAAAAGTGCTAGAAGGCCTCTTTTCAAGAGAAACCTATTTCATTTAAATAAGCATAAATGCAGCAATTCTCAGGTGGCTAAGTTTTCCAAAACAACTAATTCTATGGGTGTCAATAGTTATAGCTTGAGCTTGTTCAAGTTTTAATACCTAAAGGAGAATGAATCTAGGTTACTTATGAACAATAGAGATACTTGTACTCAGTTGGTGATCCTTAGAAACTCATAGGTAAAAGGTGATTATATTCTTTTCACAACTTTACCTATGTGTATGTGGAGGTTATTAGTTACTAGAAGAAGGTATAGAAGCATGGAATTGATTTCTTTCTTACTACTGGCCTGTTTTCCATAAGAGCACAGGAGCACATGTCTAGAAAACCTCACAGACATTTATAGAAATGTGTTTAGTTTGGGGAACATAACTAAAATGTTTAATTTTATGTGGTAAGAAAGTCCTCTAGGAATTGACTGTGCTTATTGTGGGTGCCATTCGAAATAGAAGGCTTTACCTGTGCAGGGGAAGCCACTGTCTCTTTCCTGTTTTCTATTGTCTGTACATCTGTGTGATGAAGAGCCATCTCATGGAGAGCCTGGGCCACAGCATACACAGCGTTGTATATGTTGTAACTGTCCACAGACATAGTCATGTCAAAAATGTGCCCAGGCAACCAATCCAAGGAGGCCTCATGAGGACAGTTCTCCCATGTTACACAGTCAGACTCAGAATCTGAGCAATTAAAAGAGAGAAACCACAGCCGAGCAAGGAAAAAGTCTTCTGGGTATTTGGAAGGGTTCACTGCCTTGACAAAATCTGTGAATCCAGAAACATCTGGGTGATGGTGTGAAAAAGCAAGAGGGACATGGAATGAACCTCGCATGAAATAGCTCCTTCTCATGGATAATTCCCACTGTGAGTTCAGGATACAAACTTTACCTTTTATAAAATACTGCTCAATAAACACCATTAAATCTAGTGTGTATTCCTTATCACCGTATATGATGAGGACGTTTGCTGAAGATTTGTTAATCTGGTTATACAGGGCCATGATTTCAAATGGTAGGCCATAATTTTGGATTGCTAGCTCAAAGGCTACACAAACTCTGTTTTTGTCCATCTCTTCTTTCAGTAGAGGAAGAATCCACAAGCCATTCTCATCGCGAAAGGTTAACAGTCCCACCCAGTTCCATCTGAAGTAAAGCAGTAAGGAGACCATGGCAGTGGCTATCGATGTGTCCTTTGAGGCCATCTGATAGAGAGCAGGGAACTTCCTGTGGTCATTCAAGGCCTGATCAAAAGGCCCAATGGTGAGCTAAAAGGCATGAAAATTGGATGCTCCATGAATGAAAAGATTTCTATCCATCACAATCTCAGCCTTGATGTATAATAAATAACCTGTCAAACTAGGTGACAGGATTTTCTTTTACTTTTTGAAAAAAAATTTAATATATGTGCAACATATCAATTTGTTATTAAATTATCTCTTTATCTTTCTCACTACTTCCAATAAAACCTCCTTTCTATTACAATCCCAGCCATATATTCCTAGCTCCCTTTTCCCATATGTACCTTGAATAGTATGTTGTATTTTCCCACCTGTTTATTTCATATTCATTTGGTCCTTTGCACATCTCCTTAACACCCGCACACTTCAGGAAATATATGCTATATTTGTCTGGTGTTCATTTGTATCTTGTTTGTTATTTGATTAGAGAGATTGTAGCATGGAATTCCACATGTAGGTTTCACCTACGTTATTATTAATCATATCTATATATATATGCATATATGTATAAGTGATATGTGTTATATCCTTATATCATATTTAATATTCATATATTAGATTTAATGTTTATATAGGAGAGAACAAATGCCTCCTCTCTCTTCCAGGGCCTCACTTTCTTCATTCAACATAATATGTTTCACTTTCTGGTAGGAAGCTGCGTGAGTGTGTGTGTGTGTGTGTGTGTGTGTGTGTGTGTGTGTGTGTGTGTGTGTGTGTGTGTGTTTGTACAGGACTATTAACTGTCAGAGCCCCATGCACTTTCTTGGATTTTTCCTCAAGACTTGAACCACACATTACTTCCTGATTTTTGTAGGGTAATTACATATATGTTTCCTAAGTAGCTAGGATTGCATGTGTGAGACACCAGCACCCAGATCAGCATATCTTTACACTTTAAAGTCATTTTCCATTTCCTGTATTTAAAAAAAATTATTGATAATTTAAAAAATTCCAAATAGTCCCCTTTTATGCTCTCAATTTTTAATCCTTTTCCAAATGATGGGAGCATAGATAACCTACTTTCTTGAATACTTACTCTTTGATACCACAAAGTTTTATAGGATCATGAATGCAATCACTATTTCTCATTCTCTTCTAAACAACTGAAATGGCACCAAATTAGACACTCCTCCATACCTCACCTGTGGAAACCTGTAGAGGTCCAGCAATGTGCCTATCTGGGCAGATGTTACTCCAGATGGTCCTGTAAGTGCTCCTATAGACTTGCTGCCACTTATACACGAGTAGTTTGGAACCGTGTAGTTCCCAAAAAAGCAAATGAAGGGATTTTTCAATGATGTTGGCAATCCATCTTCAACATTACAGATATCAAATCCCAGAGTCAGGTTATGTAAAAGAGCAGGAGTTTTGTTGATCTCTTCCATAGCAAAAGTCAAGGCCAAAACAAACTGATAGTTCTTGAAGTTAAGCCTGTATAATTAGCATAGAAATTTCAGAGTATTTCAAAACTTATTATTTTGATGGACTGAATCCTTGCTTTTCTGCCAAGGAATATGTTAAAACATTACCCATAATGGAGATGGAATGTGATATAGTGTCTAATGCTTGCATATAAGATTAGATAAGGATATTCAGGTAATTTGTTATGAATGAGATTCAGAAAGTTACTTATGCCAAGAATGCGAGGTTATTTGTTCCCTGCTACTTCATGCACCAGAGCAAAAACCTCGTGCACTAAAGATGGAATAGGCTTTCATGAGACACCAAATATTCTTTTTTTGCCCAACATAGCATATAATTTAGTGATTTACTTTTTTTTTATTATTGTGGAGTTAATATAAATAGGGATTACAGTTACATAGGTCAGGTACATTCTTTTTGAACCATGTCTCCCCTTCTGTCATTTTCTCCTGGTATTTTCCTTCTGTCCCTACTCACAAGATATACATTTCATTTTCCATTTACTGTCTAGTGGGAACCACTATTGTACTTGTCCACCTTTCTTCAAACTTTTATGTACACTGCATTATGCACTCAAATACAAACAGGACAAAAGGAAAAGAAAACAAAAACAGCAACAATGACAACTGAAAATGTCTCCTTTCCTTGGAGCACATTTCATAGAGTATTATTTTCTATGACCATCTGCACATAGCTATTAAGGATTTGTCAACCACTCCTATGCCTATACTCTTTTGGCCTCAGTGTGTGAATACCTAGAATCCTATATCATTTTCAGAGACACCAAATATTCTGTTGTGTTTTACTTGGAGTAACCACCTCCACCTATGGCAGGGCCAGGCCAACTAACCAATCCTCAGTTGAAGAGCATTTTTCAGAAGCAAAGTTTCATTTAAGTTTCCATAGCAGGCTCTGCTCACAGACCCAACATATTGAAGAGCTTCCTGTGACATTAACCTGGACAAAAGTGCTCACATATGCGATCAAGGAATTTTATTTTGTCTTATCTAACAAAACAAAAGGGATGCATCCATCTTTGAGGACTTCTTCTTGAAGAGTGGAACCTCCAACATGGGGGATGAGAAGAGAATTGTAAGCAGCTTTATATTGAAATGCCAGGTCTAAGGCCACCATTGTAAAATGCAATGATCACTACTCTCTTCCTAATATAGTTAGATTGAGAAACTGGAAAGCAAAAATACAGGGGCGTAAAAACAACCAAAATACCTTTCTTTCTATGTGTCATTTCTGTGACTGTAAAGGTGTGTGTGTGTGTGTGTGTGTGTGTGTGTGTGTGTGAACCCACACATTCTTATAAAATTAAAACTTGCTGTTTCAAAAAGAAAACAATAGAGGAAGGATGGAAATCCAAATGATAGATGAAGTGATTAAAAATTGTTTGCATATGTGAAATTTCATAATGGAAGCCTATCATGTCTTCTAAGGATGAGAAAATAGTGAGCTTGAAGAAAATCTAATTGAATGTACACATATGGAGGACTTAATCTGAATGAAAGAATGAAGATATGTTGATAAAGTTTTGTCAAAAGTTGACAACAGTATTACAAACAGCAAATAATAGCATTTGGGGGGTTCAGTTTTGCTGATGAAAGAGATAGGAGGCCAGGAGAGAGGAAACAGGGGCCATTCATCTAGTGTGCATCTAGAGTTCCCTCAGTGATTTAAAATCCTTAGAACAAAGCAGGACATGGAAATAAGATGAGGTGTTACTTACCGCTTGTCTTCATACTTGGAAGCATCGCTGTTACTGCGACCTGTTCCCAAAGTGTAGAGGGGGAAACATGCAACAATCATCACATCTCCATCCATGTGTGCTCGCTGCTTCATGGTGGAAAAGCAGCTAGTGCCGGCCAAGGAATTGACAGGGAGGGGAAACTGGAGAAAAATGAATATGAAAATCAAAAGGCACATCCCTGAAGAATCTGCCAAGCTGAAATTCTGGCTGGAAGTGAGACCCACAGTGTCCAGTATGTATAGTCATATATCTTTGTATAGGTGCACATGTATCTTTTTATTGACAGAGAGATACACTGTTGTCCATCTTTCCTTGTAGCCTCTTGAGAATCCCCAGTGACAATGTGTAAAACCCTTCTCTGAGGATCTGCATCTGAGGCCTTGCATCCAGGAGAAAAATATTATTTGGAAAATGTGTTTGCCATTCTCCTTCATCACAGGTGCTGTGATTTCTCTCAGATCACAGATAGTGAGGCCCTGGGGATGAAGTTATTTTTGATATATTTGGTTTCACATCTGTGTCCAGAAACTTTTTGCATGAATGCCATTTGGGATGAAGCAACTGGATTGCATCAGAGGCTGCATGGAAATGGCCAGAAAACAATCTACATCAGTGAGCTATCAAACAAAGATCCTAATACATTTTATCCACAGGATCAGTTCACACACCCAAAGTCCATTACAGCCACCAGATATTACTGGTGGATTCAAGCAGGTTTCAATAAGAATTCCATGTGCACAGCCCACCACAAACACACCTAGTTCTATTGCCCAAGGAAGCAGCAAAGCTGCCAAAACCAGTCAAGGTCCATGCCAAAACTGAGGTGCACATTTTCATTCTGCACTTTTATCTTCTAACAGGTCATGTGTACTGAACTTTCTAACATAGATCAAGTTATTCTCCTGATACGCTTGTCTGAAAACATGTAGTGATGGATGAAATTCCTCTTTATCATAAGGCTTAATCCTTATTGAAACCTGTTTTGTAAAATATATTAGACCCAAATTCCATGCAGACTTTAATGACCCTGGAGAAGACAGGTATCTCAGGGCAGTGAACACACTGCATGCCTGTAGTGTTGGGTGTGTATTATGGTACACTTGTCCATTGTCATGTAGTGGCTATCACAAAATACTTATCACAGTATACAGGAAGGACTTGGAAGTATAAGAAATAAAAATGAAGGAGAAAAAAAAAAACCCTTTCTAATGCGATTGATAGTGGTGATTATACCTGACTATTCATTACATTATACAGCATTTTATCACATAATTTATAGATTCTTGGTAGCATATAGAGAGATGTCTTCTTGAGATGTGAACATGTATGTATGCAATGAGCCTGGACCTCACAATGTAAAAGCTGTGAATAATATCACAAATATATGTCTTGTGGAACAGACATACAGATTTCCCTAATGGGTCCATGAAATTCAATTCCTGTGATTTCTGTGTAAGATCTCTTTTTCTTCATTCTTGGCAGCGCTTGTAATTAGTCTTCTTGTTGATAAATACTGCCACTGGTCTTAGCTAAAATTCAGTGTCATTTGACTTTGCATTTTCTTTCTGCCAAAGATGTTTAGTATATCTTTGTATACTTTTTTGAAATCTTTGTATACTTTTGTGAGCCATGTATGCTTCTAGTTTTGAGAAATGTCTTTAAGTTTATTTTCCAATTTGTTAGTTGCCCAGTTTATTCCTTAGGAGTTTATGTTTATGTGCTTCCAGCATATTCTGATTACTAATCCCTTACTATGTGTTTAGTATGCAAAATCTGTGGGCCATATATTCAGTCTGGTGACACTTTACTTCATGTACCAAGGGATTTGAGTTTGATATAATCCCCTTTGTCAATTCTGGCTCTTATTTGATGCCTATACAATTTTTTTCCTTGTTGTTGCCATTTTTGCTGTAGTGATTTACCTTAAGCTTTAGCCCATTAATATTTTGTGGCTCGAACACCGAGGTGAAAAGAAACCCTACGGTCATTCGCAGTTAAGGTTTCCTGGACACAATATGTAGGAAAAGATGGCCACAAGTATGATCACAGAGAAAGAAACTCTGTGAGGGAAGCCATTCAATTAGCACATGCACAGGCCTTGTGTGTCCCCTTGTGGGGCCTTTGCAGCCCGAGGAAAGCTGGCTGGCTCATAAACCAGAAGAGCCTCTGTAGCCAGCCTTTGCTCCCAGGAGTATGAGAACAGTAATTCAGTGCATGAGTAGACCCAGAAAATGTGGCATATGAACATGATGGGAGTCTACACTTCCATCACAAAGAAAGATATTGTACCATTTGGGAGAAAATGGGACGACTTGGACAAAAAAAATAATTAAACAACGTAAGCCAGACGCAAGTAAATCCCAGGTTGCATGGCTTACCTCATTAGCTGTAATGATAATTATGCCTGTAAATTTACAAATAAACACACTAGATGGTAAAAATCAAAGAAAAACACTTCCACATCCTTAACAATACAGGACTGTAGATAAGAGATTCACAATGGCTCATTTGCTATGTGCATGAGAGAAAGAAGACCTATTCAGGAAGGGAGCACCAGATTCTATCTGGAAGGAATAGCCTTAACCTAGATACACACACACAGAGCAAGGATGCTGAGAGAAGAAGGAGAGACTCTAGCCACACAGGATTGTCTGGCAAGGAGCTGGTTGTCCTTACACATTGAAGAGAATAAGTGCATAATGGCATTGCCCAGGCACTGAGCATAGCACACATAAGCGCTCACACACACACACACACACACACACACACACACACACACACACAACTAGGCTAGGGCTCTCTCTATCTCTCTCCCTCTCAGTATGCATGTATATATAGAGAGATTAGTTGTGACAAAACATATGTGTGTGTGTATATATATGTATATATATGGAGATAGAATATATGTATGTGCATATATCTATATATACATACATATGTGTATATATATTTATACATGGTTGGTGAAAGAAGACAGCCATGTGATTCAGGCAGAAAGTAGTTTATTTGGTCGGGCCATATTTCAGGGCTCTACGCCAGAGTAGGGTCTAGCGTGTAGCAGTCTGACTGCTCATGGAGAGACATTCCACAGGGGAAGAAAAGAAAGAATTATGGCTGAAGTGAAGGAGGAAGGGACCTCAGAAAAGGAGGAAGTGGCCTCTGAGCCTGGAGGACCTCCACTGTCCTGCAGGTGAGCAGTGACCAGTCACCTTGGTTACAGGTTCTGGGTAGAAGACCAGGTGCAATCTTGAATGGAGAGGGAACAAAGGGGAAGGGTGTCTATATGTAATTATACACGGAGAGAAAACGAAAAGAAAGGCCAATATTCCTGGTTGGACCTAATGTGTGTGTGTGTGTGTGTGTGTGTGTATAGATAAAGAATATGAAGGGGACACACACACACATACACACACACACACACACACACACACACAGAACCAAATAGAAATAATCCTTTCCACTGATAATTTTCTACAAGGCCAGTGTGCCTTGGGCCTCTCTACTTTTTGAACTCAATTCAGCTTTTGGTCTACTGAAGTCTTTGGCCTCCAAGTTGTTGTTGGTTTTTTTTTTAGTTATTTTCCTACAATTATTTCCTTGATTTTTTTTCTAGAGACAGGGAGAATGAGGGGAAAACCAGCGAATTATCTTCCTTTGAAATTGTACTCATGTTCTGAGGCACCATGTATAATCACTTCTTTTTCTAAGCTAAAGAGGAGTCACTGCTTTCCTTCCTCATTGGGTCAACCGTGAAATGTTTAAACTTGTTATCATTTTCCTCTGTGATCACTTGTTACTGTTTTCCTCTGTGATCTCTTCCGCATTGTCTTCTTCACTGGGTGTGAGGCTCCACATTGTCTCCTCTATTCTAATGAGATATTCAGCTATTTCCAAATATAGGGTTGGGAGGGATAGTCTGGCAATTCCCCCCTCTACATAGTTCACAATAATGGTTTGTGATTTATCCTCAAAACACTTTTTAAAAGCATCTGAGTAGAATTTTACTATGTGATATGGGGTAATATATTGGGAATCAAAAGAGGTCCTTTCTAAGAAGCAAGTATAAATTGTTATGCCAAAGTAGCAGGACCCCCACCAAGAAGACCAATGAGAGCCAGACGTTCTGAAATGCAAAAGCAAGGCTTTTATTCAGGCAAGCTGCAGCTTGGGCCTTGTCCCATTCACCGAGGCAGCGGAGATAGGGAGGAGGACCCTGGGCTGAAATCTTACAGGGTTTATAAAGGCAAAAACCACAAAGTTACAATAACCAAGTGTTTACAGATCTGATTGGCTCTGGGGTAAAAACATTCCAGGATGGACAGAGAGTTTCCCGGCTGTCTGGGTTATGACGAGCTGTCCTGCTAGATGGAGTAATTGGAGGTCTGGGTTTGCTCACAGTGCCCGTTTATCTTGGGCTTGCATGGTCATTTCCTGGAGTTTGTGCAGGCCCAAGCACAGTTAGCATAATGTGGAGCCTCACTTCAAGATAGCTTTGTTCAAGAAATTTAGACTTTAGCAGTCTCAGCAGAAACAAGTCAGTTCCTGGAATTCGGGTGGGCTCTGGGTTACTCATAGTTTAAACAATCAACAAAATGAGGGCTGAAATGGAGTCATTTTGGCTTTTCATAAATCAGAGGGTGTGATTTAAGAGACCCATAACATGAGAAGTTTAATGTGACATAGTAGCAAAATAGTCATGAGACATCAAGACTTAAGTACAGCATCGAATTAGATTTTGTACTTTTACTTTAACTAATAACATTTATTATTTTAAACAGAGATATGTTAATATGAGTATATGAGATTTGAGATACTGTCTCAAGTCTCCACTAGAACAATATTCACAAAACAATTTCATCAAAATCTCTGCATTTCCTTAAGTTATTCCACTTCATCAACATAAAAGCAATTTAAGTAGAAATAATTAAACCCAAAATTCCCCCCAAAGATGAATAAATTCTAGATAAAACTCCTCCCTCTCTGAGTCATTAATTGCTTAGGAAATAAAAATAAAACACAAGTATTCTATCCATTGAGTAAATAAATATTGTATTTACACAAATGTGGTAAGGCTTAGAGCAAACTCATACAATACTGGTGGGTCACTAACATAAGAATTAACTTTCAAGAAAATAAAAGCTGTGCTATTGAAAAGGCAGACTTTGGATAGCACTCTGTCACTTAGCCAAAGAAGAGTGTGATATTCTACTGGAACTAAATTAAAAGGTGTGGCTGATGGGCTGGGAATATGTCCTCGTGGCAAGGTGCTTGCCTCATATACATGAAGCCCTGGGTTCGATTCCCCAGCACCACATGTATAAAAAACAGCCAGAGGTGGCGCTGTGGCTCAAGTGGCAGAGTGCTAGCCTTCAGCAAAAAGAAACCAGGGACAGTGCTCAGGCACTGAGTCCAAGGCCCAGGACTGGCAAAAAAAAAAAAAAAAAAAAAAAAGGTGTGGCTAAATTATTGTATCTAGCAGCACTTTGATGAAACACAAAAACTTCTGGGGCACAGGTAAAAACGGGAAGAAATAGCCAGGCCACCACCCAGCGGCTCACGCCTTTAAGCCTATCTCCTCAGGAGCCTGAGACCTGAGGATTTCAATTCAAAGCCAGAATGGGCTGAATAGTCTTTGAGACTCTTATCTCTAGTTAAACACCAAGCGAATGTGTGGCCCACGTAGTAGAGTACTAACCATGAGCAAGTTCTCAAAAACAATCTCAGGAATAGTAAACAGGCCTTGAATTCAAGCTGCAAGACTGGAACTAAAAAAAAAAAAAAAGAAAGAAAAGAAATTATAGGAAGAGCCCTGTGCACTTTGTGTCTAGGCATTCACAAAGAGTGAGACCAGTGGAAGATATTCTTAGGAGAGGAACACAAAGGCACAATAGCTATGTGCATCCTATCACATAAAATGCTGTTTACTGAAATGAATTAAAGTAAATGGAAACAAAGTTTTGGGGGTTTTTGATTGCTGTTTGTGTCTTCTTTCCCTTGGATCTTGTTCATTCATTTATTTTCTTTAGGAGTGTAAGTGGGGGCACAGACATGGATGGACCAAGGGTGAAGAAATGAAGTGGTAGAACTGACTGGAAACTATGCTGAAAAGGAAGGATAAAAAATATTGGGTGGGGATGGGAGGGAAAAAGTGGGACAGAGAGATTCATGGGGTGACATTGTCCAAAAAGAAGTGTACTGGGCTAGGAATATGACCTAGTGGCAAAGTGCTCACCTTATATATAAAAAGCTGAATGGATCAAAAAATATGTTACCTATACACAATGGAATACAACATAGCAATTAGAATTGGTGAAATATTGGTATTCACAGGGAAATTGTCAGAACTTGAACTAATAATGTTGAGCGAGACAAGCCTAGAACAAAAAAACTAAGGGGCATGATCTTAATATATGACTGTTAAGGTGCGGGGAGAGGCAGACAGTAGAGAAAAGGTCTGAGAAACCAAAAACTTCTTGTCAAATGGTATTTCCCACAGGTTTGGGTCAGCGATCCTACATTATGTAACTAAAACCAAACAACTACTCAACATATAAAGGTCAAAAATAGACCTCTCAGTGGATCACAATAGCTCAATAGCTATGTATATATGATCATATAAGGCAAGGATAAGCAAATTCTATTGTTGACGTTACATTTAAAGTCCTAGGTGAATTTCCTTTGGCGTAGGCCACGTAGATACTGTATATGTTTTTGGTACACTGTGTACTGTATATATGTCTACCTGATCAAGGGAAAGGAAAGAAAAATAGGGTGTAAAATATCACAAGAAATGTACACACTGCCCTATTATGCAACTGTACCCCTTTTGCACAACACTGTGTCAACAATTTTTTTAATTAATTAAAAAGAAAAACATTCCTTCTGAGGGAAGCAGACAGCAAAAGAAAAGGGAAACTCATGGGCCATCAGACTTTTGTCAGCATGGTAGCACATATGGTCCGTGTGTAGAGCACGTTGTGTGGAGACAAGTCAGGGAATGGGTAGAGATGTGGGGAGCTCCAGGGGCAAGAAACGGGGGGGGGTGGGGAGCACCAGGGGCAAGAGGATCTGTAGGTGATGGAAATGTCTCTTACCATGTTTATTGTGGTATTTTCTTCTGTGACACATGTCATCTAATTGACACTTTATAGAGTTGATTGTATGTTGATTGCACCTCAGTGAAGCTGTTAAATAAAGAGTAGATGAGTGAGAAAAAAGAAAACAAAAAGACTTTGAAGTTGGCAATACCATGTGGCAGTAAAGACAAGATAATTTTGGTTATCATAAAACAAACACTTGTTGATATAGTAAAACATATCTGTTTAGTGCTTTCTTTCACTGTCTTTCAAGTAAGCCATGTCCTTGCATGTTCCTTGACATAACAACATAGCCAGATATCAGGATGAACAACACTGTCCACTCCCTACAGGAGTAAAGTCATACATGAGGTCATAATGGCCCTGGTAGGTGTAGGTCAATAGTCATGTGGTCCTATCAGGTATTTATGGTCCCAGTGGGCATGAGGTCAAAACAGGTGTGGAATTTCTAATGGGCATGAGGTCAAAATGGGTGTAAGTTTCTAATGTGCACGTGGCCCAATGGGTTTGTAGTCCCATTGGGTATTAGGTGCTAATAGGTATATGGTATGTGGTCAAAATTGCCATGAATCTTACTAGGTAATATCATTGTGGGTGTCAGGTCCAAATGAGGGTGTAGGTATGTTATCCTAATGAGAGAGACTCTTATGTGTGTGAGGTCACAATGTGTGTTATGTATTAGTTGATGTGAAGCAACAATGGGCGCAAGGTCACTATGGGTATGACATCCTAAGGGGTGGGAGGTCCTAATATGTATGAAGTCACAGTGAATGTAGGATCACCATGGGTGTGAAGTATGAATGTGGAATGTGATCAAAATGGGCATGAAGACACAATGGATCTGAAATCCTATGATTGTCAAGTCATTGTGGGTGTGAAGACATAATGGATGGAAGGTAGAAATAAGTGTGAGGTCACATTGAGTGTGATGTCACAAAGTGTGTTTTATAATGGGTGTATTCCTAATGGATATGTAGTTCACAATGGGAAAGATGACAAAATAGGTGTGACATTCTGAGATTGGAAGAACCAATGATAGTGAGGTCCTATTGATTGTAGTGTCTCATTGGGTTTGTGGTCACAATGAGCATGACGTACAAATGGATGTGAAACCCTGATGGGATATGACGTCAAAATATGCGTGAGGTAACAATGATCACAGCAAAGTCTGAATTGAATCTATGTGGTCACAATGTTCAAGAGGTCACAATGGACCTGAGGTCTTACTGGAAAGAAGTGACATTGAGTCTGTGGTCACAATGGGTACGATTGTCAAATAAGGAGGAAGTCAAAATGTGAAGTGCCCAGAGGGTATGAGGTCCTTGTAGGTGTGAGGTCAGAGTTGGCGTGAGATCTTAATAGTGGCATGAAGTTCTAATTGCTGTTAAATACAAATGAGTCTGAGGTCACAAGGAGTATAAGCCTCCCCCCCCCCCAACCATGGCCATGAGTAAAATGGGTTTGAGGTCTTAATGAAAACAGTGAAGTGACAATGTGCATGGTATCCAAATGGCCATGAAGTCCTAAAAGGCATACAAGGTGTCTCAGAGTGGGTGTCAAATAAAAGGGAAGGTGTGAGGTCAGAATACATGTGATGTTGTTATAGGCATTAGGTCGTAATGTGTGCACAATGAGTATGAGATTACAATATGTGTGAGATCCAAAATGCTGCTATTTCACAATATTATTGTAAGGTGTGAAAATGGAGAAGCCACATTTTGAGAGATAAAATCTTGGAGTCTTTATTAAAGGGCTAGCAACTGCAAGGTGTACTCCTGTCTTAAAGACCAACAGTCACAAAACACACTTAACATGCTCAGAAAACTGAGCCATGAAGGCCAGAGAGGAGAGAAATAATAATTCAGCTCCAGTGGAGAATTGAACTGGGAGAAGAGCCAAGTGACAGGACATGAGCATCGAGACATGTAGCGTGATGTAATGGTCCTTGAGCTGGTAGTGGCTTAAATAGGGTCAGGTCAGGGGTAGGGTAACACAAAACTTCCAGTATCAGGCTCTGGACTGACTGACAGGTTTAGTGACCTATGAAGTATGCCCATCATCTGAGGGGAGAGACTTCACCTTCTCCCACCATGAAAACATGATGCCAGAACTTCAATGGACATGCTCAAGTACCAGCAGACCTTTTCCATCTAGAGAAGATCGGCCCCAACCTGCCATATTGGGTATACTTAGAGGCCATTCAGAGGTGGGAGATTCAAGCCATTTAGGAAGTTAAGGCAGAATCAATGCATTCTCTACATGCAAAGCTTTTCAAAGGCTATGACATCTGCACTTCTCTGAAGATGAGCCCTCCTAGCTCACCTTGATCTGGGCACCTACATTAAAACAATTGCCTCTCTCAACTCTAGGCTTTGAATCATTGAGTGGAGAATTCCCTCCACCCAGCAAGAGGCACTAGGATGGCTGCAAGAAGTGACTTATACTCAGCCTCCCTACCTCATTAGCAGGTCCTGACAAATGTGAGGTCACACTGGGTGTGAGTTCACAGTGCATTGACGTCGTAATCATTGTGATGTGACAGTGAGTACATGTCTAATGGGTGTGAGGGGACAGTGAATGTGAGGACATAGTAAGTTTTAGTTCACAGTAGGCCATGGTCCTACCTGATATGAGGTCACTATTGATGTGAAGCCAAATGGGCATGAAGTTATAATGAGTGAGAGGTCACAATCAGTATGAATACTTAATAGAGCTATGAAATCTTAGTTGGTGTTAGGTTATAATCTGCATGTCACAATGAGAAACTTTTCCCAGTCATGATGAGGTCACATTAGGTATAGTAATTGTGAAGTTCTAATGAGAGTGTGCAGTCACAATTGCTGTAAGGCACACACTTTGAGATCTCAAAGGGTGTGAGCCACAGCGTGTGCAGTGCTCAAGTTTCTGACGTCCTAACGGCTGTGAGGTAGCAATGGGTCTGAGGTCACAATGGGCATGAGCTTCTAATAGGGTTATAAAGCTACTGTATTTAGGGCTGTGAGATCACTAATGGTATGAAGTCATAATGCATATGAGGGTCTAGTAAATGTTAAGACAGAGATTACAGTGGTATGATACCAACATGAGCATGAGTACAAATGAGTACGAAGTTCTAATAGGAGTAAAAACTCAGTGGGGAGTGGTCACAATAAGTGAGATGTCAATATGGGTACTAGGCCTAATGGTGTAAGGTGCAATGACTATGGGGTCTAATGTCTGTGAATTCTCAAGGGGTGTGTGAAGTCACAATGGGGGAGGTTACATTGGTCATTAGTCAGAGTGGTATGAACCCATAATGGGCATAAAGTCACAATGAGTTAAGTTCTTATGAGTGTGAGACACCAATGAATTGTGAGGCCTTAATGAAAGTGGCGAATGTCATATGGGCAATGTCCGAATGCTGTTAGAACCTGTTTGGCAAGAGGTTGCAATGGTCATGAAAATAGGTGTGAGAATTGAATAGGCACAAATCCTGACAGTTGTGAGGTCACAAATTGTATCATGAAACAATAAGTGTGAGTTTGTAATTGGTGTAGGCTCAAAGGAGTATGAAGACCTAATGAGGGTTGTCAAAATGGATGTTAGCTTGCAAAGAGTATAAACTCTTAGTTTGTATGTGAGATTCAATAATCATGAGGTCCGGGCTGGGGATATGGCCTAGTGGCAAGAGTGCCTGCCTCATATACATGAGGCCCTGGGTTCGATTCCCCAGCACCACATATACAGAAAATGGCCAGAAATGGCGCTGTGGCTCAAGTGGCAGAGTGCTAGCCTTGAGCAAAAAGAAGCCAGTGACAGTGCTCAGGCCCAGAGTCCAAGCCCTAGGACTGGCCAAAAAAAATAATAATCATGAGGTCCTAATAAGTTTTAAATTATGTGATGTGATAGTGGGCATGAAGACCTAATGAACATGAAGTGACAGTAAGTATAGAGTCATACTGGCGGCATGAGTTCCTAATAAGTTGTTTGTGATGACAGTATTTGGGGGGCCTAATGTTTGTGAGATGTTAATGTCATGATTTCACAAATTAATGTGACATCAGACTAGGAAAGTGAAAGGGAATACCAAAATCGAGAGACATAGGATAAAAAGACAAACGACTACAAAAGCAGTACTTGAAAAACTGTTGTAAACTCATGGGGGCAGAGGGAAAGGGGGATGGAGGAAAGGAGAATAAGGAAAGAGGAAACAAAGCATAGAAGAAATATATCCAATGCCTAACATATGACACTGTAACCTTACTGTTCATCACTTTTGACAATAAATAAGAGAAAAAAAAGTGTGATATCACACTGGGTAGAAGTTCACACCAACCATGAGATCCTAATGAGTGTAATGAGTGTAATGGATGTAAGACCGAATGGGATATGAAGACAAAATATGCGTAAGGTCACAGTGATCACAACAAAGTCCTAATTGGAGCTATGTGGTCACAATTTTCATGAGGTCACAATGGATCTGACATCTTATTGATATGAAGTGACATTGGGTCTGTTGTCAAAATGGGTATGATTGTCTAATAGGCAGGAGGTCAAAATGTGAAGTTCCTAGAAAGTATGAGGTCCTTGCAGGTGTGAGGTCAGAGTGGGCGTGAGATCTTAATAGTGGCATGAATTTCTAATGGATGCTAAATACAAATGAGTCTGAGGTCAAAATGAGTATGAGCCACACAGCACCCCCTCACCATTGCCGTGAGGTAAAATGGGTTTGAGGTCTAAATGAGAAGAGTGAAGTTACAATGGGCATGATGTCAAAATGGCCATGAAGTCCTAATAGGCATACAAGGGGTGTCAGAGTGGGTGTCAAATCCAAAGGGAAGGTATGAGGTCGGAATACATGAGATCTTATTATAGGCATGAGGTCCTTATGTTTATGCACAATGAGCATGAGATTACATTGAGTGTTAGATCTTAAATGCTGTGATATCACCATAATATTGTAAGGTGAGAAAATAGAGAAGTCCGATTTTGAGAGATAAAATCTTGGAGTCTTTATTAAAAGGCTCGCAACTGCGTGGTGGACTCCTGTCTCAAAGACCAACAGTCACAAAACACACTTAACATGGTCTGGATCCTGAGCCATGAAGGCCAAAGAGGAGAGAAAGACTAATTCAGCTCCAGTGGAGAACTGAACTGGGAGAAGAGCCATGAGGAAGGACAAAATCATGGAGACATGTAGCATGGTGTAATGGTCCCTGAGCTTGTGGGGGCTAAAATAGGGTCAGGTCAGGGGACAGGGTCACAGGAAACTTCCAGTCTCAGGCTTTGGACTGATGGGTTTAGTAACCTATCAAGTATGCCCATCATCTGAAGGGAGGGACTTCACCTTCCCCCACCATGAAAACATGATGCCAGATCTTAAATGCACATGCTCAAGTACCAGCAAAACTTTTTCTTCTAGGGAAGACAGGCTCCAAACTTCCATATCAGGTATACTTAGAGGCCACACAGAGGTGGGTCATTAAAGCCATTTAGGAAGGTAAGGCAGAATCAGAGCATTCTCTACATGCAAAGTTTCCTAAGGATATGACATCTGCACTCCTCTGAAGCAGAGGCCTCAGAGCTCACCCTGGACTGGGCACCTGCATTCAATGAATAGCCTCTCTCACCTCTAGGCTTTTCATCACTGAGTGGAGAATTCCCTCCACCCATCAAGAGGCATTATGATGGCTGCAAGAAGTGACTTAGACTCAGCATCCCTACGTCATTAGAAGGTGCTGACAGATGTGAGGTCACAGTGGGTGTGAGTCCACAATGCATTGAGGTCCTAATCATTGTGATGTGAGAGTAAATACGTGAGTGTTAGGTAATAATATGTGTGAGGTCACAATATTTATGAGGTCCTAATTGGCAAAGGTACTAGCAAGTATTAATTCTCAATTCTAATTCTAATTCTAATTTTAGGACATGAGGTCCTAAAATATATGAAGCCAAAATTGGTGTAATCACAATTTTTGTGTGGTTCTAATTTGTGTGATGTCATAATGAGTGTGAGTTCACAAATTGCATAAGCTTCCAATGTGCACGAAGGTAGTGGAGTCACAAGATATGTGAGG